>NW_027495050.1:0-219142 GCF_021521415.1 Bidens hawaiensis | reverse complement strand
ATGATGCGCGATGAAATAGCTCAAATTATGCGGCGCATTTTTCGATTTTGTCATTTTATGATACAAATTCTTTAATTCTTGGCAGGAGGGAACTACAAGTGGCAGAACTTTACTATTCACCGTCTTTCTTGGTAGCATGACCGTGGAACGATTCTTATGTCCTTCTTAAAGAAAAGGGACTGTGAAGAAGATGAGGGAGAAATAGATTCTTCTCTCGATTCCTATACATTTTTAGAATCTTTGGGGAAGCAAGTAATAACCCCATTGTGTGACATAAGGCTCTTATTGATCATCCCACTTATTGTGTTTTCTGGTCTACGACAAGCATTTGTCTGGTAATATATACATACACTGATACACAATTCTAAGTACTCAGTTTATTCTTTAAAGGAGCTGCCATATTTTTCAATCAATGCAGGGCAGAATTTACAAAGTTTTATGTTAAGCCGTCTCTTGGGGAGTCTGGTGTTGGTGGTGCTATGGCTGTGTATGGACTTTTTGATGCAATTGTGAGTGATGTATAAGATGTCTTTTTATTTCAAAAGTAAAACTAAAACTGATAGGGGGTGAAAATGCGGTTTTTTGGAGATTTTGAATTTATTTACGCAATCTCATAATCACTTTCAAATGGAACATCCAAACGCATCCTGATTGCATGGTTTTGGAAGTAAAAAAACACAATTTGCCATTTTTAGCTATTTTAAAATTTCAAGCTTTATGTTTAGTTTATTGACACTGTGCAAATGAAATATCTCTCAGTGTTCTGTAGCTGTTGGTCGGCTTACATCCGGTCTCTCAACTATCACTTTGATTGTTTCTGGTGGCGCCTTTCTTCAGGTTGGATTATTAATCTGGCTGCTAAATTACAGGTTAATATACCACTTTTGCGTGGAAGTTAAGTTTAGATCTCTAAATCTCTTCTCTTTCTCCAATATTCTGATTTATTCATTTTTTAAATATTCTCAGAGAACCCACTGGTGTTCTACGCATAGTATACCCGCTTCTCATTGCAGCGATATGGGGAATTGGTAATGGAGTGCTCATGACACAGCTCAATGCTTTACTCGCAATGCTCTTTGAGCACACCATGGTATAAAAACCATTTATTCATTTAGCTATTTTATATTGCCTAAACACGGTGAACGAGGACTGGTTAATTAATGACGAAATAAAATACCGTTGTTTAGGTCTATATATATGAATTTGAACGAATCACACTTAAACTTTATGCACTTAAAGGACTATAACTGTACATTTTACTTTAAGCATCCAGATGTAAAATGATAAAAGGAACACACATAATTTATCTAACACCATTTTCAATGTCAACATGATCAGGTAGAAATGTTTGCTCAATTAAAGCTTTGGCAGAGTGCTGCAATTGCGGTTTTATTCTTTTTGAGCTTATACATTACGCTGCAAACCATGCTATTTTTTATGCTTGCCGCACTCGTTATTTCTTTAGCTGGATTTCTATTTCTCATGCTTAAAGTGGAGAAGGTTTTTTTTAATCGTGCTTCATAAGTTTCGATCCGATCAACGACTGGGTGCTCATTCTTCCGTTTTCATCAGTTGTTTATTGATTTTTATGTTTACCCGTAGCAACTGTTTATTCCCATAATAACAACTATATGTCATATTATTCATGTGACATTAAAGGGTTTACTTGTAAAAAGGATAAAAGAATATAAATTAACCTACATTTATTTCAGGTAAAACACAAACAACACTGCATTGCAAGAAAAATAATGTATAATATCTTCAGAGTGCTTAATACAATTGTCCAGTTATGACTCTAGTTCCAGAGCTTCTCAGCCCATTCAGGATATTGCAAAGTTATAACTAAATTATATAATAAACATATATGGAGTGGTCTAACGACCCCGTATAAATATAAGGTGTCACTACATAGTTGTCTGAAATCCGTCTTCAAGAAGCTAAGGTAATGATCTTCATTTGACACAAATTAAGCACAACGACTTTGCCCATCTCTAAGGAAGATCTCTTTAAATCTTCCTGGTTTCCTTTAACTTGAAATGTGCTCAAAAGAAGGTAATGTGTGACAGTGTTAAACCGCTAGTCCATAAGGTAAAGTATACAAAACTAAAGTAAACTTGTTAAGAAGATAAATCACATCGGTATGGGTCATGGATCATAGGTTGTCTTCTTATTTCCTTTTTATTTTCAAATTTTAAGGGTAAGTTTGTCCTTCTACATGGACTTAATGAAATTTTCAATGTTACTTGGTAAAGTGTGCCACAATTGTTACCCACTTCAAAGTATTAGGGAGCATACAAGTAATATCCCAAAATAGGGATCGTACGTTAATTTTGAACAAACGATCCTAGACACATGAACTTGGTCGACAACGTAACTATTTGACCCAAGAGCTCGATGTGTGCATCCTTACCGTCGTGTGGCCCACTGAAATCACAGTAGAGGTGCCCATTCTTGAAGCACCAAACCCTAAAACCCTTGCTCTATAGAGTTGTTCGTCATTCCTTTAACTTAAGATTCAAGCCATCTTTGCTCTCATCTACAATCACAACATCATCGGCGAAAAACACGCGCCATTGTACTGACTCCTGAATTTCTACCATGACAACTCGTCTCAAGAACAACTTCGAAAAGAAATGAGAACAACAAGGACCCTTAGCAGAGGTATTTGACATAAATTTATTCTCATTATACTTATTTTGTTTTCTTTTACTTTAATCAACTCACTAAATCACTATAATCCTTTTCTATTTATTTATTTATTTTTCAATTAATTCATGTCACATACGAACTATAACAGTCATCCTAAATCAATTCCAACAACAAAATAAAACTTCCTTTATTTATTACTTTTATTTTTTCAATCGTCGCCTCCCCTTCTTTGTCAGATATCTTCTGAATCGTCGAATGAACACCGGTTAATCTACCACCGGTTTATATCTGATCACCCCTTACCTCTTCTTTTATTTATGAAACCTTATCTAATTCAACCGGTTTCATGGGCGAAGCTTGGACTAAGACATCGGGGGCCTGGCCCAAAATGTATACAAAAATTCACAAACAAAGTGGGCCGGACTCAAATTTTCGGCCAAAAACGGCTAAATTTACACTACGTATAAAAATATTTCAGCCGAAAAAAGGCTAAATTTTACACTACGTATAAAAATCTTCGGCAAAAAACGGCTAAATTTTACACTATGTATAAAAGATTTTGGCCGAAAACGGCTAAATATGCACTACGTATAAAAATTTTGGACGAAAACGGGTAAATTTACACTACCGCGTAAAAAAGCAGGGGGGCGGGGCCACCCCGGGCCCTAAGTAACCTTCGCCAGAGACCCATTTTTATCTTCATCACTCATACCACCACCACGCCAACCTTTATTCCAGACCTAAAACGGTTGTTACTGGTGCCAAATTACTAACATGTTATAAGGGGTGATCAGATGAGACTTAGATAGTGGTGAAAGTGACGGGGTGGAAACCACCCCGCCACTTTCGCCACTACCCAAATCTCATCTCACCCCATGCAAACCCGATCTCGCTCGGGTATCATCAAACCTTGCAAACCAATGATACCAAGCCCTTGGAGCTTGTTTTAAACCATAGAGGGAGCAATTAAGCTTGCAAACATGTTTAGGTTGTGCCGTAGAGATGAACCCTAGTGGTTGAAAGATATAAACGTTTTCTTGCAAATGGCCATGAAGGAAGGCATTTTTAACGTCCATTTGATGAATTGGCCAAGATGTTGATACAACTAGACTATCGTCCGAATCGTGGTGGGTTTGACCACTTGGCTAAACATGTCATCGCAATCGACACCTAATGTTTGACTTTTACCGTTAACAACGAATCTAGCCTTGTATCGTTCTATGAACCATCGGCTTTGAATTTATGCTTATATAACCACATGCAATGAATAACAGGCGCATTTGTAGGTCTCGGTACTAGTTCCCATGTATTATTTTCCAATAGAGCTTTATTCGTTAGGCATGTGGATCGCGAGAGCGGTGAGATGAGACTTGGGTAGTGGAGAAAGTGGGGGGGTGGTTTCAGTGTTCAAGGATAGACGGATGCAAGGTTTGATGATACCCGAGCGAGATCAGGTTTGCATGGGGTGAGAGGAAATAGAGTTGGGACTGGAAATTGAGGGTGTTGGGTTAGTGGTTGACGGTAGTGGATTAATATTAGGGGGTGGTAGATTGTGTGGGGGTGGTGGGCTAGGCATGGGAAGTTGGGCTGACTTGTGATTGAGGGTTGGGTAGTGGGCTGGCAGAAGGTGTTTGAGTGTTTTTGCATGTTTGAAGAAGGTGATGTGGGTACGGGCTGATAAGGAGAAGGGGTTTGGGTGATTGGTTGGGTGAATATTAAGGGTGAGGGGTCCAAAACGATGTGTGTTGGAGCTGGATGGTGGGGCTGTTGTAGGGTAATTGAGACTCATCGAACATGACATGTCTCAAAAATATAGTTTGACCACTCGAGATGTCTAGAAAAAGATAACCACAATAGTTTTCGTGATACCCGAGAAAGACACAAGGGGTGGAGCGGGGGGCGAGTTTGTGAGAGTGATTAGAAGAGGTGTTAGGATAACATAAGCAACCGAACACACGAAGATGGTCGTATGAGGGGATACAATGGTAAAGAAGAGACGTGGGGGAGTGGTTATGGTGTAATTTGGTGGGGAGAATGTTGTGAAGGTGAGATGTCGTGTTTAAGGCCTCAAGCCAAAAAGATGATGGAAGTGAGGCATGAGTGAGTAAGGTGTACATGGTTTCGTTATACGGAGAATCATCCGTTCGGATTTCCCGTTTTGTCAGGAGACGTATGAGGACATGAAAACCGAAGTATACCATTTTTAGAGAAAAGTTTTTGAAGTTGGTGTTGTCGAATTCGCCTCCAATATCGCATTGAAACAATTGTATTTTCATGCGAAATTGAGTTTCGATATAGTTATAATAATTGGCAAACTTGTCAAATGTCTCGGATTTAAATCTTAAAGGGTAAACCCATGTGTATTGAGTAAAGTTATCCGTTAAAAACATATTATATTTGTACTGGCATGGCTCAAAATGGGTGACGTCCACAATTTACAATGTAATATGGTAAACGATAATAAAGTACGATTAACAGAATCATAAAAAGGTAACCATTTATGTTTGGATAACTGACAAGCATGACAAACAAAACGAACATTTAATTTAGGGATTACTCCATAAAATATTAACCAACTTTGAAAGTTGTTCCAATTATGTTACTGATAAAAAATTTTGTTCCAATTAGGTCATTGAACTTTCATTTTTGTTCCAATCCTAGATATTTTACCTGGATAGCAGGTAATCTAGGTTTTTTTAATTTTTCAATGTTTTTAATTTGCATAATAACTTTTATAGGTTGCGAAAATTAGTAAAAATGCGAAATATAATTTTAAAATTCCGAAAATTTGCAAAAAAAGTTCAGAAAATTGCAATAAATTGCAAAAATTGAAAAAAAATGCAAAAATGTTCAATTTTTTTTTGGAAATTGCAATAAATTACAATCATTTTAGTTATATTGTTATTAGAGGTGGCAAATGAGTTGGGTTGGGTCGAAATGGGTCATGGTTCGGAACGGGTTAGGGTTGAAACGGGTTATGGTCGAAACGGGTCACTTAAAAAAAGGGTTGTTTTGGTTCGGGTCGGAATGGTTAGGGTCAACAAGTTCGGGTTAGAACGGGTCAAGGTCGGAACGGGTCAGTACGGATTTCGGGACAGTTTTTTTTTGGACCAACGAATCAGCGCGTTTTCAACACGTTACAGCTTGTTTTAACAGCAAAAGCTCGTTTAAGCATTTTTTTTAGTTCGTTTCAGCATTTAACAGCTCGTTTAAGCGAGTTTTCAGTTCGTTTCAGCACCTAACAGCTCGTTTAAGCGAGTTTTCATTTCGTTTCAGCACTTAATAGCTCGTTTAAGCGATTTTTCAGTTCGTTTCAGCACCTGACAGGTCGTTTAAGTGATTTTTCAGCTCGTTTCAGCACCTAACAGCTCGTTTAAGCGGTTTTTCATCTCGTTTCAGCACCTAACAGCTCGTTTAAGCGGTTTTTCAGCTCGTTTCAGCACCTAACAGCTCGTTTAAGCGGTTTTTTCAGCACCTAACAGCTCGTTTAAGCGATTTTTCAGCTCGTTCCAGCACCTAACAGCCCGTTTAAGCGATTTGGTTCGGGTCGGAACGAGTTAGGGTCAATAGGTTCGGGTTAGAACGGGTCCGGGTCAGAATGGGTACAGGTCGGAAAGGTTAAAATGGGTTTCGGGTCGGTTTTTTTTGTTTTTTTGTTTGTTGAACGAGGACAACGGACGAAACGTTTTAGTTTTTTTTACTTTTTTTGTTTTTGTTTTATATGTTGAATTATGGTTTTTTTTATTAACTTTTTGGAATTTTTTTAGGGTTTTTTAAAAAAAAACCTAGATTATCTGTTATTTAGGTAAAATATCTAGAATTGAAACAAAAATAAAAGTTCAATGACCTGATTGAAACAAAAGTTTTTATTAGTGACCTACTATACTATGAAGTAATCACTATATTATAAATTTTCTTACAACAAATTAAATTAAAATGAAAAATATATATACTAATAAGATTAGCAGGGCCGGGCTAGGGGTGTGGCTGGGTAGTCGATGGCACAGGCCTGACACCCTGCTATGCCCGAAATTTATAAAAAAAAAATTATATGTATTTTTATGAAAAAAAATCATGTATAATAATGTTTAAACATAATTTCATAACCACTAGTTTGGTTTAGTGACAAAGAGGTATGACATCTAACCAAGAGGTTGTAGGTTCTAGTCTTAGCTGAGACATTTTTATGTTTATTTTTATATACAAGTTTTTTACACAACTCAAATCATAACTAAGTAAGTCCACTTAAAATTAAATTGTTTAAACCCAAAATAATGTTCCTTTTACTTAAGGCCCAAAATATTTTCGTCTTTAGCCCAAAAAACATTTCGTCTTTTTGGAGCCGGCCCTGAAGATTAAAACGAAAAATATATATAAAAAACAAAGAACACCATAATGGGGGGGTGGGGGGGGGAGCAAAAACTGGTTATTTGTATTTAAACAACTTTATATAAGACCATCATTATAAGATAATAATATGATCTGTTGTTACAATGTGGAAATAAAATATGTGTAATGACAATTAAGTGACTTCAAAGCTGTCAGGGGTCAAATATATTTATAGATATGTGAATGTAGTACCAAAAAAAAAGTTATAGATCAAGCAATAGCCAATGATCCTTAGCCTAATCGGTTGAAAGGTGATATTTAAAGACTTCTATTTAAAATGAAAAGTCTTCGGTTTAAATTTTATTTGGAACAAAAGATAAAGGGTTTCAGATTAAGCCATAAAGTTTTCTCACTTATAGAATATTTCCTTCCAAGAATGAAATGAAGATGATCGGATGGAGATGATCAGATGGATCACTTAACCCATCAGGAATCTTAATAAGCGTTCCATATATAGTTAAGTCAAGCAATACATATTTGATTTAGTTAAACATGTTATAAGTACATAAAAACCCAGCTGCCTTCTTAGATACCAACCCACCCACTTAGATTGTTTAAACTAAAACATTCTTTTTTGAAATTCATACTTTTTAAAATCTAAACTTTTAAACCAAAGACACTCTTACTATTTTACCTTCTAAAAGGGAAAAATGTTATTTTTATGCATCATAATGTTCTTAGACTATGTTAAATATGATCGCTTACAAGTTCATATCAAAACTTTATTTACACTAACTAGCTATGTCTAAATGATTGAATATTTGATGCAAATGAATCAGAAATAACGGAATGGAGAATTGTGATCGATGTTACATTCATATTGCATCGACTATCCCAAGTTAACTTGGAAAAAGAAAACAAAAATAAAAATACGACGATCAATTGGATGAGTTCCAATCAAAATAATCAAGTTAATACTGTAATTCGTAAGTCAATAATTTGTCTACACATCTATTGATTAAAAAAAGACATGTCTTACGTAGAAAAAAATCCCATACTAAACATATCTATTTTTATTATGTGTTTAAATAATAAATTTAGTTTTCAGATTTATTTAAACTTCATATAATAAATAATTATATATCAAACGTAAACACAAAACACTAAAGAACACTTAGTATCTAATTAGTAAATTTAATAATAATGGTGCACAATGTAGTGTTAGCATATTTTAGTATATTTGGTAATCGTTTCGTGTGATAACATTAAATATGTATTTTGTTGGATGGTTGTGGTGTTTACTTTAGAAGTCCTGGGAGGTTTTTCATCTAGGTTACTGGGTCTGCCATTGTATATATGTTAAAAGTGTTTCGTTTCAAGTTTTCTTGGTATGTGTGACTGTGTGTTCTTAGGGTTGTCTTTTAACATTAGATAGTGGTTGATAATGAAGTTTTGACTACCAACTTCTAGGGCCATGATTAAGTTTATGGTCATCTATACGGGGAAGGAATGTTTTTAGTTTTGGTGACGATAACGGACATGACAAAAATTAATTGAATTCGCATATACTCGCTGTGTTTTGTTTTAGTTACAATACCGTAAGGAACCGACCGAGAGTCGATTTTGTTTTTGTTTAGTTTTGGTACTGCAATGAATGTGAAGGAAACCGACTGAAATTTTGTAGGCTGGCCAGCTCAACAACGGGATCGACAATAGTCGGGTTTTACCAACACTCGAGTTTTACCAACTAATGTCACTCCATTGGTCCACCTCGATTTTTTTATAACTTTTGTGTTTTATTTCCGGTACAATGACGCACGTAACTGAAACCAACCGAATTCGTGTTGACTTACAAACTCAACCTTTAGGTTTTAGCATTGTCCATGTTTTACCGATTTGTCCCGACCGGGCGAAACACTAGTTTGTGTATATTTGAATTTCCTCATAAAAGAACATATGTTTTTATTGATGATATACAACTAAGGGATAATGCGTAGGTGGTGGTTCACATACCAAAAAACTTTGGAATTCATGAAAATTAAACAAAGGTTTCACGCAATATCTATAGGTGATCTTTTTTATTGTACTACAACAAGGTATTTCAAAATAACTAGTTTGGTGATCGCATTATTTCATGAATGGACCTACCTTTGAGTACGGTGTAATTGAATTATTGTAACTTGGGGACCATGAAATCATTCCTTTTTTTTGTTTTTTCAAGTTTCAATTCTTTATATCTCATCGTCGCCACCAGTTTTATAAACTTTGTATGTGAAATTACGAATTACATTTGATTTGTTTCGTGTTACTAATATAAATATTTTTTTTATATATATTCATTTGTCAATGATAATGCGTGACATATTGAACTATTGGAGTTTCATCGCATACTGTCAAAACTCATAAGTCATAGTTGATAAATTATTTTTAACTTTCTGCTAACTATATTTTGTGTAGCGGTCCACTTACCTTCTAATGACTATCAATATTAATTGGCTGTTTGACGTTTGAATTAGTAGAACTTAAGCAAGTACAAGTAGTTCAACGATAGAAAACAAAAACAAAAACATATTTCAGGAGTGGTGTATCTATTAATATATAACTCGAAAAGTATTGTACTTTTAACAAATTAATCAAGTAAAAATTGGTTATAATATTCATCAAGAAATTTGCAAACTCGTAAAGTTTGCATGGTATAATAACATAATAATAGTTATAAAGGCGTATAGATGTAAATATGATTATTGATGCAATTATGTACACTTTTACAATGCACCTATTTATTATAATAAAAGAAAATAATGTATCACTTTCTGGTTAAACCTCACAACTATTTTCCATTTAAAACTAAAATCTTAATCGATTTTCCTAATATGTGTCATAAATAAATAATTATTCACTTTTCTTTAACATTCGATTCATATTATATTTATACATTTTTATAAAAATAAGTATTAATATATTATTTTACTATATATTCCAAAATACTTTTCAAAAATCAACAACAAACCATGTTTGTTAAAGATTGAAAAAAATATAATTTCAAATATTATTATTAATATATTGTACTATGTATATTATTAAATATCTTTAAATACTATTAAAACAATACAATTATATACATGACCTTCTTCTAGGCTGTCCACATGTGCAATCCATCAGCAACTTTCCATTCACATATTCTCTATTAGGCTGCCATGTGTCATGTTGACCAAACACTCTATATTTAAACCTTAATAATTCATAATTTTTCACCCTAAACATATTTTTCTCTCTTTCTCTATTACCCGGATCTCTTTTCACCCTCTCATATATTCTGGCTACTCTAGATCTAGATATGTATTAATCGTTTTCCGGTAAGTTTATATTTTATAATAAACTTCCGATTGTTGATATATGTATTTCCGGCAACATTATATTTTCTTCTGGTTATTGTTTCCTCTAACCTTTTTATCTTTATTTTCATTGTCAACTGATTTTATTAAAATCAGTTTAGGTTGTAAATCAAAGACGGCGATGAAGCTAATGTGTGGACGTATTTACGTTTTTCCGGTTAGTTTTTCCGTTAAGTTTTTCCGGTAATGTCTTATACCTATAACAATGGTTGTTTTATATTTATTTGAAATTTTATATTTTTCTTTCCTCTCATATATTCCGGCTAATCTAGATCTAGATTTGTATTAATCGTTTTCCGGTAAGTTTATAATTTATAATAAACTTCCGATTGTTGATATATGTATTTCCGGCAACATTATATTTTGTTCCGGTTATTGTTTCCTCTAACCTTTTTATCTTTATTTTCATTTTTAACTGATTTTATTAACATCTGTTTAGGTTGTAAATAAACAACGGCGATGAAGCTAATATGTGGACGTATTTACGTTTTTCCTGTAAGTTTTTCCGGTTATGTGTTATACTTATAACAATGGTTATTTTATAACTTTCAAGTTATTTTCATTGTCATTTCAATTTCTTTCCACTTTGTTTTTTGTATTATTTTTAATTGTAATCTAATTTTACTATAATCTATATAGGTTTTACATCAAACTCCAAGATTCAATTGACATGTTGAATGTTTTGAGATATACGAAAATATTGTTGATTTATTTCCTTATCGGAATTATTATGATAATTATTCCGATTACATACATTGATAATTCTTACTGATTTGTTTTTTAATAGTTCAGTATATCTAACATTAATTTATTTTTAATAATTTCAGTTTTTGACTGCCCAACTTGGTAGATTGGCTAATTACATGGAAAAAATATTTGATTGAGATTAGATTGATTGTGTTTGTTTTGGTCATTATGATTGTATTTTAGTTAACCCGTTTTTTAATTTCTCTTGGTTTTTAATTTGTAAAGTATTGATATTTTCTTGTATTTGTTTGTTATTCTTTTGTAGTATTGCCATAATACAATGTTAAAGTGTGTTAAATTTGAATTGTTATGTTAATTAATCCATTTTGAAGTTAAAAATCTCACATTAAAAGTTTTTCAATCTCAAAATTCTTTCCAACCTTTTTAGAATTCCATTAAAGTACCAATTAATTATTGCACGATTCTATTTGAATTTGAATTCGAATTCAAGATTATATTATCAATGTTAATTATGTCAAATTATTGGTTAAAATAAAACCCTTTTGGTTCTTAAATTATTCAAATTTATAATTCATGTAAGATTATAATAATTTATAAATACGACATTTGCATTTCAATAAATTTATAAGATGTTACATATATATTACATTTTAAATATGTTGCACCCGTGTGTAACATGAGTACTATCTTATTTCTATTAATTGAAAACATGTTTTGATTGTTAACATGTATGGATGTTATTGAAAATTTCTATCAATTTTAAAAGTGTTTGTCATTCTTATTTTTAATATACTTTTTATATAAAACTTTTTTCAGTTTTTTTACCGAATTACCTTTTAAAATAAAATTAATGATTTCAACTGATATTTAAATTTTAAATGAAGATAGTCATTTGACTTTTCTTTAAAATCTTACTTAAAATACAAGTCTTTGTTACTTAAATTTTGCTTAATATTCATGACATAATTAATAAGATTAAATACGTATAAAATTAAAGCATTTTTTATGCCTAAAATATGTTCCAGCATTATTACCGAATTCTAGCATTAATGATTTCAAATACGTAGCTTAACCAAAATATAAGTATTATCTTTGTTGCTTAATATTCTTAATTAATAAATAATTAACATTCATGACATATTTATTTCCGATTAAATACGAAATTTGACTAATTACTAACTAACTTTTAAAGCTTTCCATATTTTTCAATGTCAACCAACTTTCCATTTTTTATATTTGATCATTTTTAATTACGCCTAAATGTTAAAATTAATGTCTAAAAATAAACCCCCAAATTAATAATTTCAACCTTCTATTCGAAATTCAAATTAGAATCATCATTATAAGTTACTTTTAAGTTACTGAAAATATAATAAGTTGTTGCTTAAATACGAAATTTAAATAAATCATTTCGAATTTATATTTAAATTTCACATTTTAAGTAGTCACTATAATTGCTTAATTTATGGTTAATAGTCATAACCTAATTAAACCCGATTAATAAGGAATTTTACAAATTAAACACAAACTTTTAAAGCTATCCATAATTTTCAATCTCAACAAACTTTCCATTTTCTTATATTTGACAATTTTTATTATGTCTAAATGTCAAAATTAAATTCTAAAATAAACCTCCCGATATCGATGTTTCAAAAATCAAAAGCATTTCCATAATTTTTTGAAGTTGACTAATTAACCATTTTTTTAAATATTTTGTAATTATTTCGAAACATGTTTTAATTTTAAAAGAGTATCAAATTTGTTCAGTATGAATTCGTGTCGTCACAAGTTATTTTTAAGTTATACTATTTTTTTAACTAAAAAGACAAACTCATTTTTCATATATAAATCATTTCATAACCAAATTTAACAAAATATGAATACTTAAATTAAACCAAAACTTACACACTTTAATATTCAAATTTAATATTCAGATTTATTTCGTAACCAAATTTGACAAAATATGAATATTAAAATTAAACCGTAACTTATACACTCTAATATTCAAATTTAATATTCAGATTTAGAAAAAAATGACATCATAATTAATTCGATCACATCCTTACAAAGTTTATCTAAATCATCTATAAATAAAAAGCGTGTAATAATTTTGTCAAATAACTTCTATTATTAACAGTATGATAATATAATGAATATCTCTATATAATTTTTATCATAAAATTAATTCTTTCATTTCAAGGATGTACAAAGAGATTTCTGATTTGTTTATAAGTTTGTGAATTGTATTTGTACCTTTATTTCTCTTATTAACAATACATTGAATTTGATTTTGTAGTTATTTTAGTTTTCTTCTTTGCAAGTATAAAAAATTACAACACATTTCTTTATATTTTGATGATTGTTTAATAAATAAGACTTTATGACTTCATATATCATGATGTAGTTTTTATTGATATATCTTTTTGACTTCTTGGATTAAGTTAGAAAGATGTTTTAAGTTAGAATTTTATGTTATTTGTTGTTGTATGTTATTTTGTTTTAATAAAAACAACAATGTAATTGTAACATCTTAAATTTTCATATTTAATAAAAGAAAGTCGCGTTTAGTTGTCGGGCGAAAATTATAATTAACTAGTATCTAAATAAAGAAGAATGATGGACTTGGATAATTAAAAAGGATTAAAGAGTAATGGGCCTTAGGTCCATGGGCTTAAAGGGATATAAATACCCCCTTAAACCATCCTAAAACTCTAACTCTCATTTCCATCTTCCATAATCTCTACACACTCAAAAACACACACATATCATTACATATACGGCCGGGAGAGGCAGAAGTGAGATCCGAGCCAAACAAACGTCGATTCTTGATAGATCCTCGTAGTACAAGATAGATACAAGACCTAAAATTCATAACCAAGCTAAACCGTAACCTTAAAATACGTAAAGGTATGTCTTTTATCTTTAAAGTTTACGTTTTTATGAACGGTTAGCCTTGAAACTTGAACCTAGAGTAGATTGGGTATAAACGAGTATTAAAGTAGCAAACTTGATGTTAGAAACTAACTTAACGAACTTACGGCTGCATATAACTCGTTTAAAATAAACCCTAGACCTAGTATTAAACGTTTTAAGCTTAAAGGTCCAAACTTTATGCTTTTCCGGGTCAAGTTTTATCCGAAAATGAACATGAGAACGTTTACGGGATTGGTTGATATCATACCAAGGTTTACATGATTGGTTAGTGGTTTAAAAACCAAGCCCGTGGCTGCTGCACGATAACTTTGCTACATATAAGTTCGCTGCTGACATGTTCTCTTATATTCAAGTTCTCTTGCAAGCATGTTCGCCAAGCAAGTTCGTCGTATAAGTTCTCTTTTGATAACTTCGCTATACAAGATCGCTGATAGTTAAGTTCGCCAGAAGCTAAGTTCGCGTACAGCTAAGTTCGCTTAACTTAAGTTCGCTTAAGTTAAGGTCGCTTGAGTTATGTTCGCGTAAGTGAAGTTCGCTTAACATGTATGTTCGCTTACATTTATGTACGCTCATAAATGCAAGGTGACGAATTAGATAGCGAATCAGACTTAATTCGTTATGAAGAATGAGTTAACGAATTAGAAAAATAACTTAAAATTCTAATGAAAAATGTGTTAAGATAGTTCCCTAGCCAGGGGCTCTGCCCCTTGGACCCCGCTAAGGGCTGCCGCTCCTAGAACCCCGCTGCCAGGGGCGCCGCCCCCGGGCCCCCGTTCCTTGTGGGTTATAATTGAACTAGAAACACAATATAGATAGCGATAGTTGATTGATACGTGCAATTGTTATACTGTTAGCCGTGCACAATTCAAGAAAGGAATAACAATTAACGGTGAACGTAACCGTGTTCAGGTGAGTTTCAAGCCCCATTTCTATGTTATGTTTTCGGAGCTGTGTGCATACTCGATGTGTTTGTTAATACATTTATCCTAAGTGATAAGTGTATGCCTTATGTGATTATATGAATGTTAGGAATGATTGCTTGTCGATACGTGAACGATCTTCGGATATTGCACGTGCTGACAAGTTTTAATGCTATGTATAATGAAAGTATGGTATGTATGTATATATGAATGAATGTTATAAAGTTAATAAAAGAAGGTTAGTGTATGGTTTTATGGTACGAAGAGGGAACCGGGCCCTAATAATACTCGAGGAAAGAGGGAATCGAACCCTACTAATATTCGAGAACTAGGGAACCGAACCCTACTAATACTCGAGGAAGGAGGGCACCGAGCGCTAATAATACTCGAGAAGGAGGGTACGGAGCCCTAATAATACTCGAGGAAGGAGGTACCGAGCCCTAATAATACTCGAGGAAGGAGGGTATCGAGCCCTAATAATACTCGAGGAATGTAGGGCGTAATGCTCTTTATAACGTAAGATATGAAGGTAAGTAAGTAAGGATAAAGATACGAAAGTATGAACGAAGTATGTAAGTATGTATGTATTTATGCCATGTGATTAACTAGAACTCACTCAGCGTATCTGACTTTTAGTATGCACGCAGGTGAGTAGGATGAGACAGCTCTCTTGAGGGGAACACGTGGTATTGAATAAGAGGTTGGCATCAGAAAACCTTGATCATAATTATGTTTACATAAGCTTTAAACATACAAAGGATTATAATAGTGTTTCTTTACAACTAAGAAACATCAGTTCTACATTCATAAGGAAATATAGTTTCTTCACGATTAAGAAACATAGCATTCGTATACAAAGAATATAGTTAAAACATCGTTTCTTCATGTGTAAGAAACATAAGATTTTACATGCATAGGAGTCAATGAATGTTTCTTCTTGAAGAAGAAAAAGATTATAGATGTTTCTTCATGAAGAAGAAACTCATCATATGATTTGGTAAATAAACAGAAAGACTACGGGTCTAAATATTTTATTCAAATAAATGATCAATCAAGGTTTAAAGCTATTTAAACCAGACTAAAGGTCTATAGCCGGATCAAGAGACGATCCGGATATTTAAATACCTATTTTATAATAGGTCAATCATCAATCAATCAATCAATCATTCACAGTCAAGGTTTCAAACGAGATCACCATATCATTCAGAACAGTCAATCACAGGTGAATACGTTCAAACCTTTTATAACGTGAATACTTTCAAACCTTTTATAACGTGAATACGTTAACCTTTTTAATCAGTCAAAACATATTTATACTCAATGAGATGAATGGGTGTTTGTCTTAACGAGTCAATCAATGTCTACATGAGATCTTTTGATCTCTAGAACATTATAATACAATATAGAAAATAAAAGAAACTCAGACCGAGTACACATGTGTCTGGATCCAAACATAACTGTTCAGCCTAATCAGTCAAAGGCCAGGTGGCCGTGGGCTAACGTTCATGACTAGTTCTCTTTGCAGGGACGCCATAGCTCGGGAGAACATTTGTGTGTGTGTAGGGTAGTGGTTTAAATCCCAGATGTGGCCGTGCATCTGCTCAGTGTACAGAAAACTATAATTGTATTATAATCGTCATTCAAATGTTTTATAGAGTCATACGTGTTCACCAGCATATAGCTGACGTATTTTTCCCCACATTTCAGAGAATACAGATTAGTACGGTAGCAAGACATTCATGGAGTTAGATGCTCGCAAGGTAATGATGGCTCAGTTTTTAATTATTAAAATATTGCAAACGGTATTTCAATAAGCTTTATAACTCAAACACCGGATATTTATTATCCGAGAAAGTTTTCAAATAAATTAATATTTTATTCAACCAAAGTCTTCCGCTAAAATAAACCTTAACTCTGATGTATTTACAAAATAGCTACCAACTATTGGTCACACGCCTAGGCCCTAAGCCGGGGTGTGACAGGTTGGTATCAGAGCCATCGATCTTAGCGAATTAGGTATTTAATCATACCTAGGCTTTGATCAGAGATAGATATCAATCTTATAAATAAGAGCCATCGGTTACAACAAATTAGGTATTAATGTATTGGTACCTAAGCTTTAAATTATTTGTTAAATAAGTAGGGATAAGCAAAGATTGATAATATCCCTAAAAGAATAATCTGTTCAAATGTCTTATATAAACTACTTTGGGCATATATGTCGAGTAGTTAGATATTCAATCATTACATTCGAATCTGAGCCATCAGATATGGCCAGTAATAACAACTATTATCAGTCAAGAACAATCAACGGTTCCTAATTTGCCATATAGAGGGCAAACAAAGAATCTTTCTGGCAATTCATAAATACCAATAGAAGGAGCAATCTTATTACATGATCATCAGTCACAATAAATTAGATATTTAACAGAAAAATATCAAAACATTCAAATATTACGGATAAGGTAAATTGTACAAATAAGATAGGAACGCATTCCTATTTTCAATCAAATCTCACGCAGATCTCTAATCATAATAGTTATACCATTCAAACCTCAATCTGGTAAAAGAAAGGGATGTATTGGAACATCTCTACTCCTAATTCATGTGTCCAGTAACGAAGACTCATATCAAACGACAATGGAAGGAAATTCAGATTCATTCGATACTCCACCAGTTCTGATAAGTGTAAATCAGAATACGCAAGGAGTAGGATCAAGTAAATCAAAACCAATATCGTCAAAAAGGGAAAAAGAGTAATGGAGACAATTATCAAGAACAAACAATATATTTAGCATTTCAAAATCCTTACTTCACTCACACTCAAGGAAAAATGCTTGAATACGACTCAGAATTTCCTTAGAAGGAATGTATGACATTGGAAATAAGTCTAATCATTACGAAATCAATGTCACCAAATTAGCATAAGCAATGCTTAAGAAAGAAATGGAAAATAAGAAAAGATAAAAGAAAAGGAGATAAGCAAAAACATCAAAAAGGAAAAGCAAGAACAAGAAATTGATCATTCGTTGGAAGAAGTAGACAATAAGTTGTAATAAATATAGCAATAGTAGTTTTGTACATTCTTGCTACTACAAAATAAGATATGTTTTACTTTCTTCGAAATAATAAACTTATCTTTAAATTACGTCATGAAATAGAAAGCATAAACTCTTAAGAGTAATTCTCCCAGCAAGTCTGGAAGAAATTATCAGCTTAAAGGAAAAGTCAGGTGGACAAAATTCAGAGAATAAATAACTTCAAATCAATGCTAACTAAGTATTTAGCAAAAGAGACATAAACAAACCTAGAAAGAGAATTAGAAATTCTCATGGGTTGTCTGTACACAAGGTATGTACTAGTCATTTCAAGAACATACAATAAAAGACAAACTAGTAATATCTAAGTAGAACCTTATCAACAATCATTAAGATATTCTGATGGTAATTAAGATATATCATCTAATAAAAGTTCTTCAATATCATTTCTCAGTGAAAAGGGAAAAACATATGGATTATGCCCAACACAAAACAAATAACCTTAAGGAAAGGTTAGTTATGTCTGAGAAAAGTTGGAAAGGAGATTCCTCTAAGGATACGATAAATCTATGAAACGATTTCATATGGCATTAAGTTCATTAGTCACATAGTTATCATCAGTATCTAAGTTTCTTTCATAACTGATGTAATTTCATTTACAGAAGGTTGAACCAAAACAGTTAGTAAATAATGATGAAATTTTCAATCAGAGAAACAACAAGAATATGACACAACCTGACCATGAGATTCCTGAACGATATTTAGTCAAATTGCAAGAGAGAATTCATGACACAATGATCTCTCTTATTGTTATAATGAAAGGAGAGAAATACAAAATTGAATATTCAAATAAGATTGTTAGAACCCATCTAAGCTAAAATCCTTATCATCTTGGAAAAAAAAACCATTATAGTTTCAATACGGATAGTAAGAACTTCAAGAACCATTTAGTAACTTATGGTTGTAGTTTTAAGAATTTCAAAACCTATGAACCAAAAGAATTTTATGGAAACCAAGGTGTTATACCAACTTTACGATGGCTTGAAGTGATCGAGTCCATCTTCATCATTACTCAATGTACTGAGATTCAAAAGATTCAGTACACATCTCTGAAATTCGAAGGTGAAGCTCTAGAATAGTGGAACATTCTAATCATGAGAAAGGATAACCTTGTATCAAATAAAATGGGAAGTATTTAAAAAATTCATATTATAGAAGTTTTTCCTCATACATGAAGACAATCATATTCAAACCAAGTCTCTAAACCATAAGATGGATGCTACAAATCTCATGGATTATAATACTAAGTTTCTTGAATATTACCAATTAACTCCGTGTCTAGACAACTCAGAACACGACAGAGTTATTCAATATATATCAGGATTACCCAAAGAGATAGTAGATATAGTGAGAACTATATGCCACAAACTACCTCCTCGGCCATGGAATTGGCCAGATATTTAATCAATAGTATGGTAAGAAATACGGAGGTTAAAGAAAAAAATAGTATGAGAAAGAAGGAAAAGACAACAAACAAACAAACAAGAGAATAATATCAACAAGGAGAAACCATTGCTATAACAAAACTGTGATAAACGACATTATGGAAGTGTCGAAAACAGAACAAGAACAATACATCAGAACCGGACATTCTGAAAACGACTGTAGAAGGAAAGCAAATGCATGCTTCAATTATATAGAAAAAGGAAATTTTTAAAGAGAATGTTCAAAGACGCAATTAAAGGATCAACAACAATAGGAAGGAAGGAAACACAAGGAGCATTTGGCAATCAAGAATAGAAACGAACAACAGTAGTCCGAGACTCAAAGGCATAAGAAAGAGTTAGTTAACTCTTATAAACTACTTGTGTTTAAACGAAATGTTTAAGGGTAAGTTAAATACCTTAGCATACAGATCGTGATAAAGAATACTATTAAGAGATGGTTAAATTTCGAAAGTTCTCGAAATATAGGAAACTATGTTATTTAACAATCATCATCTAAAGAGAATAAATTGAACTAAGGCAAAGGAACATTTGAACTTTGAAAGTTCAAAGGTACAATTGATGAACGGAAGGAAACCGTCAAGATCATAAGTAAATGATATCATTATTCAAAGATGAATATCTTGAAAGTTATCGAGATGAATAAAGGATTTGGTAGACTGAATTCAAGATACAATCTAGTTAACATCAGTAAATGTTTAGAATACACAAGGTAAGGTAAATAGTTAAACACAACTAGCCACTGTGCTTAGCAATTTACAATTACTTATGACGTTCTGAACTATTAACTGAATACATCATCCAAAGATGTGAGTTAACAACAAATCAAGAATTCAAATCATTCAAACATCTCTAAGTTAAACACCAGAAACAAATTTGATAAGATCTGATCATAAATCGAGATGTGAGAAATCACTCACAATGAATCTCGAGGACGAGATTCATTCCAAGGTGGGGAGGATGTAACATCCCCAAAATTTCGATCCAAAATTAACAACTAAGTAAAGTTGAAGGATCAAAATTCCTTAAAATAAGTGTTGGGAAAATTTAAATAAAGAAAACAAGATCATTCTATAAGGAAATATTCCTTAAACAAAATTATCTTAAGGATATGGAATAAGGAAATTCCATCCCACATGGAAAGATGTAAGAAAGTGGAAGCATTCCATATGGGTATAAATAAGGAAAATGGAATCTATCCCACTAGGAAAGTGGTAAAGAAATGGAAGCTCTTTATAAGGAAGAGATTTTCCATAATAATATTATTATATGCCTAGCATGCACCCAGTGGTCCTAGCGGAGGGTGCGAAGCACCCGACGCGCACGCGCACGGGCTCGGGCGAAGGGCGTTGGGCGATGGGCGCAATGTGGCGCTTTGATGGCGCACTTTTGTAAGGCCCCGTTACCGGTAGCCCTACTTTCGTGTTGAATTTACTCATAATCGCAGTTCTAATATCATAGTTAATAAAAACATTCGCGGAATATAAAAGCTTTCATAAAACATTTCATAACAAAACACATCTTGTCTTAAAACAACATGTCTTTCAAAATAAACAAAACGTTAAACTTAAACGTCTTGAGTCTTCCGATGCCAGCCTCTTATTCAGTGCCACGTGTCTCCTCAAGCGAGCTGCCTCATCCTACTCACCTGCGTGCATACTAAAAGTCAGCTACTCTGAGTGAGTTCTAGTTAATCATACATTATACAATACACACAAACTTATATTCTTTCATTCATACTTTCATACTTTCTTTTGTATTAACTTGCTTTCATATCTTACGTTATAAAGAGCATTACGCCCTACATTCCTCGAGTATTATTAGGGCTCGGTACCCTTCTTCCTCGAGTATTATTAGGGCTCGGTACCCTCCTTCCTCGAGTATTATTAGGGCTCGGTACCCTCTTTCCTCGAGTATTATTAGGGCTCGGTACCCTCTTTCCTCGAATATTAGTAGGGTTCGGTTCCCTAGTTCTCGAATATTAGTAGGGTTCGATTCCCTCTTCGTTACCATACAACCATACATCATACCTCGAGTATTATTAGGGCTCAGTACCCTTTTTCGTAACCATACAACCATCCTTTCCTTCTTTTATTAACTTTATCACGTTCATACACATAAGCATACATATCATACTTACCTTATACATAACGTTACAACCTGACAGTACGTGCAATATCTGAAGATCGTTCACGTACCATCAAGCAGTCATTCATACATTTCACATTATTCACATAAGGCATATACTTATCTCTTAGGATAAGCGTATTAACAAACATATTGAGTATGCACACAGCCCCGAAAACATAACACATAAATGGGGCTAGAAACTCACCTGAATCCTGTTACGCTCTCCGTTAATCGTTATTCCCTTCTTGAGCTGTGCACGAAAAACTGTATAATATTTACATGTATCAATTAACTACTACTACTCATGTTGTATTTCTATCTTTATATAACCCACAACGAACGGGGGTCCGGGGGCAGCGCTCCTGGCAGCGGGGTTCTAGGGGCGGCGGCCCCTAGCAGGGTCCAAGGGGCAGAGCCCCTGGCTGGGGTTGAGCTGCCAGGTCAGCTTGGAAAAATTTTATTTCCATTAACTGTCTTAACACATTTTTCATTAGGTTTTTAATTTATTTTCTAATTTGCTAACTCCAGCGAACTTATCATTAAGCGAACTTAACAATAAGCGAACTTAACATTAAGCGAACTTAAGCATAGGCGAAGTTAGTGATCGGCGAAGTTAACCCTAGGCGAACATATGCCAGGCGAAGATATCATGGGCGAACTTATCACCAGGCGAAGTTATCCGTTAGGCGAACTTGTCACCAGGCGAAGTTATCAGTTAGGCGAACTTGGCCTTAGGCGAAGTTATCAGTTAGGCGAACTTGGCCTTAGGCGAAGTTATCAGCTAGGCGAACTTGGCCTTAGGCGAAGTTATCAGCTAGGCGAACTTGCTTGCAAGCGAACTTGCATGAAGGCGAAGTTATGGCTTGCAGGCGAAGTTGCCCAGCTGCCGTCTCTGTTCAAACTTGATCACCACAATCACCCTTATTTCATCGAGAATTTCTTGGATATTACGTTAACTAACTCCGCGATCATTCCCATGGCCTAGTTCGGGTAAAACTTAGCCCGGAAAGACATAAAGTTTGGAGCTTTCGGCTTAAAACGTTTAATAACAAGTCGCCGTACATAGCCATAGGTTTGTCAAGTTCATTTCCAACATCAAGTTTGTTACTTTACGTTTCGTTTAGACCCGATTTACTTTATGTTTAAGTTTCAAAGCTAACCGATCCTAAAAACGTAAACTTTAAGGTAAAAGGCATACCTTTACGCGTTCGGTGTGGTCGCGGTTTGCTTGGTTATCTCGTATCTAGCTCGTATATCGAAGGTCTAATAATGGTTGGCTTGATTTTGGACTCGAGTCCCGTTCTCTCTCTCTCTCTCGCGGCCGTGTGAGGTGAAAGATGTGTGTGTTTTTGAATGTGTAGAGATTAAGATGGAATGAAATGAGGTTTAGGGTTTTATGGTGGTTTAGGAGGATATTTATACCTCTTGAAGCCCGTGGACCTAAAGCCCATTACCACTTAATCCACCTTAATTAATCTAAGTCCATGATCCGTTCTTTACTCGATATTAAATAAATTAATAACGCGAAATCACTAAACGTAACTTTCTTTATTTAACATTATAATATTTTAGGATGTTACAACTTTGCACTTCGCACGCTCGCATCAACGCGAGCCGCTTAAGAGCCGCCTTAGTATTTTTGGACAACGAGAATTAGACTAGAAATGACAAGCTATAAAAGACAAGGGACTAAAAGTGAAAAATAATATTCAGGGACTCATCGCGCTACGCGATGAGTCCAAGAAGACGGCCATCGCGTACCGCGATGGTCCGTGATGACTCAGGGACACGTGTCACACTCTGTAACACGTGGCAGCGGGGAAGGACACGTGGCAGGCCACGGGGCGCCCATGCAGAAATGGCGGCGTCGCAGTACGCGACGACCAAGGAAGAGGACCAATCGCGTACCGCGATGGGACCCAAAATCAAGTATAAAAGGGGAGGCTACGACCATTTCTCTCACACACCTCCCATTCACTCTCTCTCTAGATTTACTCTCTCACTACCTCGTAATCCGTGCCACATACCGACGGTACCTCGAAGTGCGTGCCATCCGAAAATAACCCGACATTCTATCTCGAAGTATGTGCACGTCACGACGGCCACCATATGTTGCCTCGTTTTGCGTGCCAACCTCGAAGTTCTGACAATCTAAGCACCAGTACGCGACATAGAGTAGAAGTGCTGCTCATACAAACTTAGGTATCTAACTTCGAATACCCGTGTAAGGTAAGGGTTCTGACCTAAGTCATTATGATATTATTATTATATGGCTTAGACTATAGTCAGGGGTATAGAACAAAAACCTTGATCATAATTATGTTTACATAAGCTTTAAACATACAAAGGATTATAATAGTGTTTCTTTACAACTAAGAAACATCAGTTCTACATTCATAAGGAAATATAGTTTCTTCACGATTAAGAAACATAGCATTCGTATACAAAGAATATAGTTAAAACATCGTTTCTTCATGTGTAAGAAACATAAGATTTTACATGCATAGGAGTCAATGAATGTTTCTTCTTGAAGAAGAAACAGATTATAGATGTTTCTTCATGAAGAAGAAACTCATCATATGATTTGGTAAATAAACAGAAGGACTACGGGTCTAAATATTTTATTCAAACACATGATCAATCAAGGTTTAAAGCTATTTAAACCAGACTAAAGGTCTATAGCCGGATCAAGAGACGATCCGGATATTTAAATACCTATTTTATAATAGGTCAATCATCAATCAATCAATCAATCAGTCAATCATTCACAGTCAAGGTTTCAAACGAGATCACCATATCATTCAGAACAGTCAATCACAGGTGAATACGTTCAAACCTTTTATAACGTGAATACGTTCAAACCTTTTATAACGTGAATACGTTAACCTTTTTAATCAGTCAAAACATATTTATACTCAATGAGATGAACGGGTGTTTGTCTTAACGATTCAATCAATGTCTACATGAGATCTTTTGATCTCTAGAACATTATAATACAATATAGAAAATAAAAGAAACTCAGACCGAGTACACATGTGTCTGGATCCAAACATAACTGTTCAGCCTAAT
Organism: Bidens hawaiensis; assembly: GCF_021521415.1. Taxonomy (NCBI): domain Eukaryota; kingdom Viridiplantae; phylum Streptophyta; class Magnoliopsida; order Asterales; family Asteraceae; genus Bidens; species Bidens hawaiensis. The sequence goes on along the minus strand of NW_027495050.1, from coordinate 194,465 downwards.
TAGTCCAAGGCCAGGTAGCCGTGGGCTAACGGTCATGACTAGTTCTCCTTGCAGGGGCGCCATAGCTCGGGAGAACATTTGTGTGTGTAGGGTAGTGGTACAAATCCCAGATGTGGCCGTGCATCTGCTGAGTGTACAGAAAACTATAATTGTATTATAATCGCCATTCAAATGTTTTATAGAGTCATACGTGTTCACCAGCATATAGCTGACGTATTTTTCCCCACATTTCTGGGAATACAGATTAGTACGGGTAGCAAGACATTTATGGAGTTAGATGCTCGCAAGGTAATGATGGCTCAGTTTTTAATTATTAAAATATTGCAACGGTATTTCAATAAGCTTTATAACTCAAACACCGGGTATTTATTATCCGATAAAGTTTTCGAATAAATTAATATTTTATTCAACCAAAGTCTTCCGCTAAAATAACCCGCAACTCTGATTTATTTACAAAATAGGTACCAACTATTGGTCACACGCATAGGCCCTAAGCCGGGGTGTGACATCGAGACATTATGTTTATTATTATGATATTTTGAATGACAAGTATGTTCATTTTAAGACAAGTTATGGATTAATATAATCTTTTATGAAAGTTTTTATATTCCGCGTATGTTTTTATTAACTCTGATAAATAGAACTATGTTGATGAGTTAATCCAACGCCCAAATGTGAGGCACCGGTAATGGGGCCTTACAGTAATACCTTATAATGAATGTAATATTATGTGTTCTTATAAATATTACACTATCAATTCATTATATTATTATTATTATTATTATTATCATTGTCGCTATGTATATTTATATACAATTTTCACGCATATGATACACAGGATACTAGACATTGAAAAATATTCAAATTTTACATTACTATTTGAGTCTTTGTTTCCAATTCTTTCAACGTTATACAAAGACATTTTTTAATATGTGACAACATTTTTCTAAAAACTATTTTTATACACATAAAATGTATAATAATATCAATATGAATGTTTTGTTTTAAAATAAATCAAAGAGTAAGGTTTGGTTTGCAAATTATAACTTATAATTACTAGTGTATAAATATATCAAAAACTTATTATAAAAGTTATAAATAAAAATCATTATATAATATAACTCAATTTACGTATTTCATGTTATATATATTTTTTACTTTTATAAATTTCATCCGTGTGTAAAATGAGCTTTCATATTTTAAACATGTTATTATTTTAATGGTATATTTAATTTGGATTATATTGTTTTTATAATTTTTCAGGTGGTGAAGCAACATGAGTTTCTTTTGTTAGACTATTTGAAGAAGTTGATGGTGGTTTAATATGAAAGAACATGTTTAAGTCTTTTGTTAATGTTTTTTTGTGGTTTGGTGTACACTACCTTATTTTAACCTTAAACTTTTGATATCTAGACATTGTAAATGGTTAACGTTTTGGTCTGAAAGATATAGAAGTTTTGTGTGCTTGAATTTGTTGTTTAAATTTATTATGTTTGTTGACATGTTTTTTCACCCGTGTGTAACACGGGCTATACCCTAGTTGTAAAGACAAACAAAACTCAAATACACTTTCATTTTACAATTATTAAATTATAAATGTATGCTTAAAAGTCTATCCAAACTGTATATATGTTAAAATGTAAGAATAGCATATACAAACAACTTCCATGCATAACAAAACCTGATTCCTTAAACACCCCTACAATTGACTTCATTTGAACCAGCTCGTTACATGTCACACCAGTTAAACCAACAAGCGATACTAAGTGGTTGGACCGAATTCAAAATATTTTTATATTTCTTAATAATATCTTTTACTAGTTATTACTTCTTTGTATTTTGTTTAAGATTGCACTAAAATAAACTAATTTGGAAGTAGTGTCTAAGACCATCTCTAACAGTTTTTTGTTCAAACCAGTCACATTACTGCCACATCAGCTTTCTTAAAAACCACCTTTATTACTCCAACAATACACATTCTCAAACCATATTTACATTTCCACATCATCACTTACTTCTACATTTTTTTAAAATAATAATTTCACAATACTATAAAATATATAATCAAGACATGAACATACTTTTTGCGGATCGCTCGCATATGAACCCGAAGAGACTAGCGATTCACAAGAAAGTATGTGATAAAATAATGGCGAAACACGGGTTGGATGGCGTTTATTTGGATAAGTAGGACTTCTTGTAACTTTTTTTTTTTGCTAGGACTTCTTGTAATGTTTTTTTTTGTCTAGGACTCTTTGTAATGTCTAAGACTTCTTGTAACGTTTTTTTCTATGATTTCTTGTAATTGTTTTTTTTATTATTCGATTTAAACTTTATAAAATAGATGATAAAATCGTTAAAAAAAATAGCTGTTAAAATATTTAACCGTTAAACTTGTCGTTACGTAAAAAATAGACAAACAAAAAAATACATATTTGTATATATGTATTATATTTTAATATATTTTATAAATAAAAATATGGTGTGTGTATGTGTATATATATATATATATAGAGAGAGAGAGAGAGGAATGTTATAATAAGAAGTGCGATTTTTCTAAAAAGTGTAGGAAGAGTTTTGGACCATTAGATTAAATTGATCAATTAAGGGTAGGATTGTAATCATTCATTTTTGTTTATTATGGAAGGTAAATAACAAACATAATATTTATCCTACTTTCTTGCTAATCAGTTACTATCAATATATCAATCTTACGAGTTTTTTTATTATCATATTTAATTCTACATCAAAATTAAAATTAACAACCAATTAAATATGATCTCATTTTCTTAATCAATAAAACCCGTTTCATTATAATCTCCATAAACAATCAATAGAATTGAACATGGAGAACTTTAAGGATGACCATCAACTAGGTAAACCTATATCAATACAGCTGACACAAATTTTTTACGTTTCAAAATATCGTTCTGATGTTGTGTTATTGTTTGTATCGACATAGCGTGTTTCTGTAAAAAAAATATGGGTGTGTGTTTTTAATGAGATCAACTTAATTAGTTTCTTATTATGTTATATGTTCCTTCACCGATTCTAATAAGTAACACAAATTTTAGTGTTTATATCTAGTGTGTTATTCGTCATTAAGTGTGTTATCTCTTCTAATTTGTTTCTTAGTTAGTAATCACGATATCTTACTTATTTTAAACACGCTTGTATTTTATATCTAATGTGTTATTCATCATCAAGTGTGTTTTGTCTTCTAAGAAACAGGTGAAACCTAAAAAATTAAGTGTGACGATGATGTTTCATAGGGGACTTCTTCTTCTCCATTATCGTTCAACTACAAATCGAAATTCAAAAACATCAAACAACAGGACATAACTAGTCGGACTTAAATTCCGTTAGATATACTCCTCACCGACGCTTATAAAACACAACATGGGTTATGAAACACCATTAAACTTAAAAGACACAACCCAGTTTAAAGAAATAAAATATCAAAAACCAACCTTCTCTGTCCTCTGGTTTGATATTAGTGATGAAATAGCGGAGAACAAAAAAAAACTAAATACTATTAACCAGCTAAGAGAGATTGATTACATGAATTTAGGAGTTTCTCAATATATGTAGTTGACATCCTGCATGTTTTAATAATTAATAAGACTAATATACCCTTTAACATACCTTTCTAGTCCTTTAAAATAAACACACCTCAAATTATCTCAACTTTTCATCTAAACCATTGATTGACAAGATCCAACCACCCTGATTTCTTCCTACACTTTTTAGACACTCTCATCTTTTTATAATAACTCATCCCTATATATATATATATATGTATATATATATATATGTGTGTGTGTGTGTGATGAAAGATGTGATGTTTGGGGCCCACAATTAATGGTCTTTGATGGTTTGAAAAACCAAACTTGAAACATTGGTTTTTGGTTTAAACCAAGCTCTCCAATAGTTTCTTGGTTTTTAGGTTGGTTTGAACCAAACAAAAACCACCAATGGAGATGCTCTAAGCATGAGCAAATTCGGTACCGGTACCGATTTGGTACCGTCGTTACCGAATCGGTACCAAAGTTTGAGTTTAGTATCAGTACGGTACGTGACCGGTATTTCTTGAATTTTACCTTAAATACCGGTAACGAACCAAAAATTTCGATACCGATAACGATACCAAAAATTTGTGATTAGGATCGGGATTTTCAATACCGGTACTGATCTCATCTCTAGTGGTGTCATATATATGGTAAGGGCCAAGGGGTGTGACATCGTGTTCCAATTCATGGGTAGAACTTATACAACTTACCTAACTTTAAAAATTAATAATTTGTTTTAGTATTTAAAAGTTTTTAATAAAATGTAGTATATCCAGTTAGTTTAGCATTCTCCTTGAGTTCACGAGGAAGTGAAGATTCGGATTGCAGAATGTAATGTCTCAAGTACGAATTTGATTTCAGTCAGACTGTATCGTAGTGGATCTTGGAGTTTTCCTATAACAGGAGATGGTAAGCTCGAACTACCCAGCGTTGCCTATAATTACAAACGTATATGATCAGCTTTTGCTATTGGGTTACCCAAATTGTGACAATCGGCAAAAATTAGCAACTAATGTAACCGTGATTATGTAATAAAACAATTATATAAATAAAAGTATCTTTGTTTAAAGTTCAAATTTGCAAAATTATGAGAAATATATTACTAAATGTTTGGAAAAAAGTTTTAATTTGTCGCGTAGTGAACACTACGTGAAATGAGCATTGGCAACAATTTAAAAACTGAAAGGAGTCCATACGTGTCAGGAACAACTCGAAAAATTTAAATTTTTATGAAAATATTAATGGTAATATATAAAGTAATTTTTAGAATATTCGAATCGCAAAATTTAGAAAATAAGCGAACAAAAGTCAGTGTAGGACACTATATAAGCTCAAAGTCACTATTTCTAAAAATTAGTTTCATTAGCTCGCATTATCAATAAATCAATATCGGATAGAACCTGATAAACATTATTCGAAATGGAGCTCGATTAGTTAGTTAAAATTCGTTACACGTTAAACTGGAAACTTAAGACATTGTTTAATACCCACACTTTGTCACAAAATATCTTCATTCACCCACCCCTAGCCGTACACCTCACCTCCCCCACCTCCCTTTCCTCCAATTAAACTAACACAAAACCCTTAACATGATTACCATCTAATCCCTAGACTAGTGTGTTGTACTAAACTAACACAAGCCACCCTTTAAATCTACACTACACATTACCAACCTACTCTCCCTCTCCATATAACTTACGACACACCACCACCACCACCTCCCTTATACCACCATCAACTCAAATCATAGTCATACTTAGAGCAAGAACACACACTACAATGGAAGATTAAGCATTATAGGAAGCAAGAATCAAGCTAGGAAGTTAGGAAAACACCCACACACGAGATCTTTCTTTTCATCATCTTACTAGTTTCTTCAAAATCAAAGGTAAGATATGTAGTTGATTTTTGGTTAATCAAGTTTGATTAAGTAATGTTTCACACAAATGGGTTAGAATCAACATTAGAAACAAAAATTAATGAATGCATGTGTGTGTGTGTTTGAGCCGTGAATGTGTGTGTGTGTGTGTGTGTGTGCGCGCGTGTGTGGGAGCCGAACACCAACATGCATATATACATAGTTGGATTTAAAACCATTTTTGGTCATAGATTGTTTGATGTTTGATTCTTTATGATAAACAAACATGTTAGATTAAATACTGAAACTATTTGGTGATTTTTGGTATTCTTAAGTTGTAACAATAAGTGGGTTTAGATTTTGGAAAGAGAAAATGGAAAATATGAGTGTTTTTGTTGAAAATGGGTTATGTTGGATACTTGTGATTTGATTCTTGATGTTGGTTTAAACTCCATAATATTTGTATGTTTTGTTTTGGATAAAATGGTAGAACATGAAACTGTAACTAGTAAAAATTGTTGGTTTAAAATTAGGTTCTTAAAATAAGATTATAGATGTTTAAGTGGATTTTGATGTAAAAATAGATTTTTATTTAACTAGTGTTCAAATGGTTGCTTGATATAGTCATAATATGAAAAATGAATAAATTGATAATAATTGATTTCCTAGAGTTAAAAATGGAATTAGATGAAAATTGATAAATGATTATTCATAGATTGAACTTGCAATTTGGGAATTTAATTGAGTACTTGTATAAATTGATGATTGTTAAAAAGGTTAATGTAACTTGAAATTAATATTGATGATATGTTGATGCTAGAATCTCATAACTTGCTAATTCTAAGACAAGATTAAAACTTAGATTGTTGATTACAAATAAAGAAAACTTTCTTGTTGATTCAAATTAAAACTTGTCTAATGGATTGATTGATTATTGCATTCATTAATATATTAATGATATATGGTTGGATTTCAATAGTAAAAACCCTTATGAAAAATCATTAATTGATAAAAGATGGACAATGTTTGTTACTTGCTAAAAATAGAAACTTTGTAATTTGGTTAATAGAAAAATCTAAATTCAAATAGCATAATAGGTTGCATGGAACCATGTCAAACTAGTTGAATGAAATTACTTGAAAGTTTGAATTAAATGAAGTTATTGAATTCGGAAAAGTTACTATTCGTAGAAACTTTTTCTATTGATGCTAGGAATGCGATTACTTTAGATGATGTTAAATAAGCAAACATGACCATATTATAAATTGTTACAATTTGTAAATATTGATGTCTAAATATTATATTAACATATTAGAAATAATATTCATTCGTCGCTAAAAAATAGTAGCTAAGGTTTGAGCATGTTTCGTTAAAATTTGGTTTGGTGTGCATATTTTGGTATATGATTTAGACTCGAAGATAATAGTGAATTACATGTTATTTTGTGCATATTTGCTGTGTAAAATGATTTGGTTTTTTTGGTTATATAACTTAAATAGCTTGTCGGTAACATTAACAATCGAAAAGTTCGACTTTTAACGTGAACCGACATAAGTTTTTGAAGTTGTTTTAGAACAGCCCCTAAAGTCATAAAATACTTATACATAATATAAGTTAATGTATAGAAGATAGTAAAATTTGATCCTACACGGTTCGTGTCGCGAAAACTGACACGAAAAAGTAAAATTTACTATTTTAAGAAAATAATAACTAGAATGAAAAATAAAAAACTACTAAAACTTAACTATTTTTACATAAAAAGTGTTTTCGAAAATTTAAATATAATGTTGCACACGAAAAGTTAACTGGTTCGTTGTTAAAATGCGAAACCGGTAAAACCGACAAAATGACGCCATAAACATAATAAGAATAAAACTTATACTTATATTCTAGCAACAAAACATATTTATATAAATTTAAATATATCATTAAAGAATATAAAGGTTTGATAGGATACTATAAAGTATGATATTTGTTAATACTTGGTGTTTACTTGTATACTAAGATAAGTATATATAAGTTAGAGTCTTGCGTGCTTGTGTGAAAACGTAACTTGGACTTAAACAAACTAAAAGTCGCCGACGAATCTTTCGAATTTGAACTAATAAAAAGATAAAAATAAATGTTAAAAGAAAACTAAAACGTTTGTGTGAAATATTCTAAGTTAAGCAAAGAACTTAAAATATATTTGTATACATATATTATTAAACACGGGTACTATAATAATAGCACACGAAGTGTTTGAATATATCTGACGTTGTACCTACCAAATGTGAGTTTCTCTAAAACCCCTCATTTTTAAGTGTAATGTTTTTATAAATGTTTTTGGAGAAAAGTATATTCTTTGGTTTATTTTATTGAAGTTTTAAATACATTTTATTTTACAAACTGTATAAAAGTGAGATGAGTTAATTTGGCTAAATAATCGTTAACCGAAATAGTAAAGGCACAAAAATATTGGTAGATCTATCAGGGTGATGCCCCCACTTCCAATCGCGTTGGGTTAAAAGTGGGAATATTTTGAGTTTGGTATGTTTCAAGTTATCATTCTGATAGTCATACAAGTGTTGTACTTTTTTTACTCGTTTATAACAGTACGATTTATTTAAAAAATAAAATGCTATGTTTCATAATGAAATGATTATTGTGGTATAATAGTTGAAGATCATTATATCATGGGATTATATATATAAATATAAAAGCTATTTTTGTATAATAAAGAGAACTAACGAACATTCATGTTGACAAACGTTTTTAATATGCTTTTCAGGTAAATAAGTGAAGTATTAAAGTTTCGTAAAGAGCGTGGGAAATAATGACATGTGTTTGAGTGAAAAATGTTAACTTTATATTGGACCTGTAGTTTGAATAAAAATCGTGTAATATGACACATTTAATGACTCTGATGAGGTTAAATAAAGTTCAACTTTCATTTGAAATATATTCTTAAATATGATTGGTTGAAAACGGCGTCTGTCATAATCCGAATGACTTAATCAAAATCTTTCACTGATTAAATTAAGATTTTCGGAGTGTCACGAAAATAATCGACAATGAGCTTTATTTGTTTGATAAAAAGGAAGAGACAAACTACATAAATGCATTTATGGTAACAAATATATACAATAATATTTTAATTGATAGAAAAACATTTAATATTCTGCGGGGCCCACTTCAATTGCTTTATATTAAGGTGAGATTTGTTTATTTAATTTCACATCCATCTCCCCTTTTAAGTTTTCAAAATCCCCTCAGAATGACCTACAAGATGAACAACAAGCAAGACTCCATGAAGCTTCAGGTACTTAAACATTAATGTTAACTTCCAGCTATTATCAGCCTGTGTCCGGTATATTACTCACTGTTTTGAGTTTGATGCAGACTTGTGTCCTTAAAGTGAATATTCCGTGCCCATGTGATGGCTGTAAGCAGAAAATCAAAACCGTCTTGAAAAAAATCGGCGGTAAGTTATTATTCTTCAATCCTTTTTTTCTTTTACTATGTTTTCTGTCACTTGAATGAATTGATTTATATGTTATGTTAGAACTTGTTTGGTAATAACCTAGTGGAAGAAAATTACTCGTGTTTAAACTAGGATTTGATGATATTGTAGTCGAATGTGTGAAGAAATTTGTGTTAATTAAATGAATTCACTAAAAATATTATGAAATTATATGATTACAATTTACATGTTTAGGGGCAAGGATTAACGGAGACCAAGGGTCCTTATTTTGTTTTTAGTGTAATTTTACATGTATTCGTCCGAAGATATAAATTTACTTGTTATTGTCTGAAAGTTTTAAGTATTGATTTATAATATTAAATCCGCATGCGTTGGGGTGTTACACCGTTGAAAGATATCGACATTGAAATATAAGTGCTTAGATGACTCGTGACTTGTAATGTAACTTTGTTTTGAACAAAACTCACATCAAAAACATAAATAAAAATAAAAATTTCACGATGATATATATTTAATTTGATAAAACATCACATTTTGAAAGCTATAAAAAAAATAAGCAAACGGGTAAAACATATGAACACGGGTGTGGTAGGGAAAAAATTATATGAAATATTTGAAAAAGTATAGGATTTAACTGGTATTTTTCTTTAAAGTGGAGGAGGTTGTTTAATGTTCTATAAAATATTTTGCAGATTGTAGTATTATTTAGTTATTTTTTAATTTTGAATAACCTAGAGGAAGAAAATTACTTGGTGTTCAGAGTAGACTTTGATTTTTTTTTTTAACGGCCAACTAAGTAACGTCTGGCACCTCGTACGCGGCCCTCATTGACTAAAGGTAGCCCAAGCCGGCCACTAATTCGGACGGACGGAGCCTCTAGCGGTCCACCTGTTGAGGGATTCACCGGATAAAACCCGACCCCCACGCCCGCCAAACGGCACGACAGCGAGGAGCCGGTAAAACCGGGTGAGATCAGGACTTGAACCCTGGCAAGCCAAGGTCATCCCTCATATCTCCCATATAAGTTGGTGGTAAGCCACCACCAACTTAAAGAGTAGTGGTAGACTTTGATTGTTTTAATTTGTGAAGATATTTTGGTAAATAATTTAAAATTGAAATTGAAATTGAAATAGTATATGATTTTGGAGAAAATCTTAAAGGTTTGATGTGACGATTCTCGGTCCGTGGACCGATCTTGCCGCTACGACACGCTCCTGACATGATCGTCTCGATCTCCTACTTGTACTTTAATATTATTATATGTACTTTGTTACTCCACTCTTTTGTATTTTTGTTGTTTATATTCGTACAATGTTTTTGTACACATTATAATTTACTGGACAACATCTGTTCCATGAACAAATTATACTCTGCGTCTATTTTCGAAATGTTGATTTCGCCTAACCTTCTAAGTCATGCGAATCGACATGTTAGTCGATTATTATTTATACGGTTTGGTTTACGGTTTAAAATATGAACTTTAGGTCTACTTTTATGATATAACTTTTAAACAATTGGAATATGCACTTGTGTAATTTTTAAAAGTTTAATGAATATTAATGATTTGAAAATTAGAACTTTTTATTATTTTTATGCAACGAACGGACAAATTTTGTTCTTTTACTTCATCTTATTCTTTTTTAATGTTTTTATTCTTTAGAGAACACAGCGCAAAAGACAAATGTTATTAGGTGGACACTAAAGTTGTACTAAAACAAAATAAATTGGAACGAAAGCGATTGCTAGTTCGAAAGTGGAACCAAAATGTTTGCTTTTAGGCAAAACAAGACTGTTGCTTTACTTCTTTTTTTTCCTTTAACTTTTGACCATTTGACCACATTTTTTCATCTTAGTGTAATTATTTTAAACTTATATTTATATTATTTATAGTGTTTTCATGTAAAAAGAAAAAACGATAAGTTATTTTAGTATAATTAATTAATTATTTGTTGATGCATAAATAAAAAAATTTAAACTAATGTTTGGAAATTAATTTTTTACAGGGGTGGAAAAAACAAACATTGATCTTGAGCAAGAGAAGGTGACTGTTTATGGTAATGCAGATCCACTCACACTTATAAAGAAGCTTAGCAAGTCTGGTAAGCATGCTGAACTATGGGGCCCACAGAAAGGCAGTGGTGGTGGGAAAGGTAACCAACAAATGCAAGCAACAAATAATAAAGGGTTCAAGGATCTTAATCCATCTAATAAGAATCAGAAATTTGATATACCAATTGGTGGCGGTGGTGGTGGAGGACGATTTAATGAGTGTGATGAGGATGATGATAGTTGTGATGGCCATGATTTTAAAAAGCCCAATAAAATTTTGACGGGTCCGGGTGTGGGCGGGTATGGGCCAGTTGGAATGATGAATGAGAAGAATGGACCAAGTGGAGGGTTTGATTTGCATGTGCAGTTGAAGGGAAAGGGTGGAAATAATGATGCTAAGAAAGGAAATGGCGGGACAAAGGGCGGAGGTGGCGGTGACGGTGGAGGAAAAGATGGTAAGAAGAGTAAAGGTGGTGGCAGTAGTGGTGGCTTTTTTGGAGGTATGATTTGTAAGGCACTTTTTGGTGGTGGTAAAAAGAAACACGGTGGCTCAAATTCTAAGGGCGGCAAGAATGGTAGCGGTGGGAAAATGAAGGATGGCGGGTTGGACAAGAAAGGAGGTGGAAAACCCGAGGGTAAATTTAGTAGCGATAAGCAAAATGAGTTTCTTGAGTCCTGCAAGCCGGGAAACGGTGGTGGTGGTGGTGGGCCGAGAATGGAGCACAATTGCGGCAATGGTGGCTGGAACAATAATCAAATGGGTGGTAATCCAATGATGCCTCAAATGGGAAACTATCCAATGGGCCCAATGGGTGGTCATCCAGTGGGCCAAATGCAACCGATGGCATACCGCGGTCAAGGGATGGTTGATGGTAGCCACTACAACCAACAACAATATCAGCAACAGTATCATCAACAGCAATACATGCAGCCAATGATGATGATGAATCAACCCAAGGTGAATATTTACCCTCAGATGATGTATGGTCAGCCACCGCCTTCAGCCTATGGGCCGCCGATGGGAGCACCCATGAATGATGGTATGACGCATATGTTTAGCGATGAGAACACCGATGGTTGTAGCATCATGTAAGGTCTTTCTTGGAGTATTTCTATGCGTTCTAGTTAATTTCAGTTTATAGGAGGTAGGAAGGGTATTTTAGTTTATGGTATGTTGATATTTATTTATGTTTGGAAGATAAAAAGTTTTGTCTAATGAAGATTTCATGTTATTAGTTAAGAAAATATAAACCAAATTGAATGCATGGAGCTCTTTTAACTCAAAAGTACCAAGAATATTGGGACAACATCTGTTAAATATATATTTATTAAATTAGAAAAAACCAAACTTACAGATGTAAGGTTTATCCTTGTAATTTCAAGGAATTATGGTACAGGGTGATCAGAAAACCGAATTAAAACCGAATAATCGAAAAAAGCGAACCGAAAAAAACCGAATCGAAGCATTAACCGAAAACCCATTTTTGAGTTTAGGTTCGGTTATCCATTTTATGAAAACCGAAACGAACCGATTAATTGAACTTATGTTTTCTACGTGTTTTTTTAAGATGTTTTGACAGGAAACAACATCAAAAGAATTTACCATTGACAACGATGAAGATTATGAAGATGATGAAAATTGGGTCTAAACTTTGAATATGAATAAGATAATGAATGAAGATTTGGGCTAAACTTTTAGTGTTTTTTAGATTAAAAACTTTATTGAATTTTAAACTCTACTATTTCAACAACTTTATATTTGTTTGGTTCCACGTAACACGTGTCTATTTTTGTGTTTTGAATTCAATATATATGATGTACTCTATTTTTTGAATTCTTTTTTTTTGTAATGTCTACTCATAATAAAAAACCGAAAATAACTGAAACCGAAAATAACCGAAAGCCGAATAACTGAAAACCGATTGGTTGGTATTCTAAAATAACCGATAGCTTTGGTTTAGGTTTGGGTTTCACCCAATAACCGAACCGAGCCGAACCGAACCGTGCTCACCCCTAGTAAGGTATACATACCATCAGGTCTCACTGGTTCGGTGAGCTCGATATTCCATCGTTGTATAAAACTTTTATTGAAAGAGTTTCATGTATTAAAAAAAATTGATATGTCATTATAAACAGGGCTGACAATTTTTTACACGTTAAAATGACATGACATGAAAATTAGCGGATTTGGGTTGGACTTAAACAGGGTTTGTATTATAACCAAGCTAACACATTTATGACACGATTAAAATCGTGTCTAAGCAAATTCAACCCGCACAACCTGTTTATGACATGATTAACCCATTTAACTATATAATTTTATAAATTTCTAAATCGTGTCATGTACCTATTTCTAATCCAAAGGAATACTTTACTTGATATCTTCCATAAGACACTGTAATGGCATTGCTTTCAAAAATGGACTCGTTTCTCACCTTCCAAATGTATCAAAACACCGTCAATAAAATACCATGTAGAACTCTTTCTTACATCTTGCATAACGGAGCTCTGTTGTGGATAACAAGTAGATCCCATGCCAAAAATGCAAAAATGAGTGGAATGTGTCACCAAGCATTTACAAAGCTCCAAACTTGATTGGCAATTTGACAAGAGGTGAGTAAACGATTCGTCGTTTACTGTGGATCTCACAAAGCCACACACGAACGAGTCCACCTGCATATTCTGTTTGAGTAGGCCTACCCTTGTTCGAAACTCGAAAGTTTGTCTTTCTCCGCTTTCCAGAAAGACACATAGCTTTCTTTGTAACCAAATTATTTCACTCCATAACGAAAGAGGCGTTTGATCCTCTCACATTGAAAAGAGCCCGTTCATTGAGGCTACCGATAATTCTCCAGAACTATCCTCGATCCAAACCCACTTACTAGGCCTATTAATTAGACACTTGTTGGAGCGTAATTGTGAGAACCTCTATTTCTAATGATTCAATTAAATTCAAAGACCCTCGCTTCCACGTCAAGACCAACTTTGGTCATGTCAAGTATTGGGTTGGGGGGGGGGGGGACCAACTTTGGTCATGTCAAGTATTGGGTTGGGTTGGGTTGGGTTGGGTGGGGGGGGGGGGGGGGGAGGAGGGGGTTTCTGACAACTTTGGATACTTTAGTTATTCAATGGGGCCCATTTGTCATTACTTGAACTAGAGGTGTATAAATCGGGTTTTCTAATACCAGGGTTTGTGTATTTACTATTTAGAGAAACAAGATAAGGTAGGGGAATTGAGGACAAAAACTCAACCCTATGTACATTGGTAGGGTATGATCGAGTTCGAATATAATTGGGTATTGGAACCTAGTATGTGTCCGGATATTAATACTTACTTTTGAATTTGTAAATTTTTATACAAATTTAAATTCGTTTAAAAATTAAATTTGCTTTCTAAGTTTTAAAAATGATTAAAATATATTACGAAAACTTTAAGTTCACTCAAGTACAAATTATTAATTTATAATTAATCCTTTATAAAAAAATTTAAATACAACAAGTGCGAAGTAATTAATCCTTTTCCTAATACCCGGTTCGGGTTCAGGCTATAATCGGATATGGGTATAGGGTATGACCGGTTCTGGGTATTTACGAGTATAAGTCGAGTATGTTTCGAGTACATGTATTGAGCTCAAAATGCATATCATATCCATACCGTATGGGTAGGGTAGGTTCGGTTCTGAATTTAGATATAGAATACCAGGGTATAAAAACCGGTTTCAAGTACGGTTTCGAATACGAGCTTGTGCACCTCTAGCTTGAACTTGTCATCAAACAAAAAAGAACTTCAATTTCAATACACTCACAACAGGTGTAGTATTTTCACAAAATTAATACTGTGTTGTGTTTAATTTTTTTTAGATTATTAGGTTGTGTGTTTATTGTTTTCCTGACAAATTTCCTTTTGCTAATTCGATAAGATATAACCTCATTGGTTGACCCGACACGTTTAAGCTAACCAACCCCCCCCCCCCCCCCCCCCCTTCCACCGTCCCCTTTTCCTTTCAACGAGAAATCTTGTCATTGTGAACATGTTATTATAAAGAAAGAATAACTATGTATGGTTACGTTATTATATAAAAACTAACAAAAATGAGAAGTGTGGAAAATAATATTTAATTGACATGTGTCAAGTAGAGATCAAAGGAAATATATATAAAAGTAATAGTACATATTTTCTCTCTTCACATGCAAGCCACATGTTAATCCCCCCATCATTTTTAAATATCGATAATTTTTTCATATGATATTTAAAAAAAAAAAAAATTTACCATAATAACAAACGTTTTTAAAACTTAAACACGAGTATTATTTTGTTATATAAAAATAAAAAAAAAATTACGTCATCTTACCATTGTATCTTTTTTGGTTATTGTGTCTTTATGTTTGTCAATGTGTTTTTTCGCCATTGTGTCTTTCGACTGATCATTGTGTTTTTTTTAAATACTAATAACAACGTTGTGTAATAACATGTAAATATAATGAAAAATAGCAACAAATTATCTAATATATAAAACACAATGTTGAATACATATTACACAATAACCTGAAACGTAAAACACAATAATGAATACATATAACACAATGATCTGAAACACAGGACACAATGGCAAATACATATAACACAATGACTTGAAACGTAAAACACAATGGAATCTACATATTACACAATGACTTGAACGTAATACACAATGAACATAATACTATTTTTGTCAACTTAAGTGAATGTTGAGCACAATGACTAAAACACAATGATAAGTAGAAGAACAAATGTTGAGCAAAAAGACACAATGACGAACAAAAAGACACAAAGATGTAATCTTTGTTTTATTTTTATCATTAATATGAGTATCAATTGAAAACCACAATAACCAAAATCTATAACACAATACATAGAAAAACTCAATCAAAAAACACAATGGACAACCAAATAACATAATATAAAAAACCAACTAACTTTTTTTTTTATTTTTATATAACAATATGATATTCATATTAAAGATAAAAAAAGCTTGTTATTATGGTAAAAGAAATTTTAAAAAAATGTCATATGAAAAAGTTATAGACGTCATATGGCTTGCACGTGGAGAGAGAAAGTAATCATAAGTGAGTTATTACATTCATGCATTCTTATCAATTTTTATTCTTAAATTAATTTACACCATCCAAATTTAAAATCACTTGATTAAATTCCTTGTCACAATTCTCATTTTTATTATACTTTGTAGTTTAACTTTACCTTAAGATGTAATATAGTTAAATTGATCACTTGCAAACAAATTGAAGAACTTGGCCTTTAAAAACCACGTATTATTAAAACTTTACATTTTGATGTATACCTAATTTGAAAAAACTCAATATGAGCTTTGAAGCGATTAAACATTGTCTAAAAAGGGAAAGGTTATTAATGGGTATTACTCATGCACCGATCAATCTTGTACTGTCATCTTATTTCTATTCACAATTATCTTAGAACTTTATTAATTCATTTTAATTTAATTCTTCAATGGTCAACAATAAATCAATTTTATGTGGCAAACATTTGTCATGAAATGAAGCCATGCACCTTACCCACATGGAATGGGATGGTGTTGCCATGTGGTTTGAAAGTCATGCACCCTACCCATATGGGTGCCTCGTCTTCTCTAATAAATCCAAGTTCCATAATTGTGTTTACTTACTCATAAAATGCAACTAGGTAATCATAAAACCTATTTCACCAATTTTACTTTTGAACGACAAACAAAACATAATATTAAAAACTTGCGAGACGCTAGAAAAGAATACACCAGAGTTCCAAGTGCCACCAAAAGAAAAAAAGAAAAATACAATAGCAACACCCTCAAAACCCACCCTAAGCCTGATGCAACCGGAAAGAACATCAATTTTCCCAGGTAACATTCCATTGTCGGCTCCTATATGTTATCCATAGAAATCTCATCACTTTAATCTCCTCTACCAAGTTAGAAATATGGATCGAGGTACCAGAATGAACTAATGCATTCATCTTATTCCACAAGCACCAAGTCACAATCAAACAAATAGCTTGGAACACTTTTGCGCTCTCCTTTGAAAGCGAGGAGTATTTGTGTAAGTTCAAAATATCCCGGAAACTAAACAAAAAAATGGTTGGTAACTTACACCATTGGGCAATCACACTCCAAGTGGTTTGAGTGAGACCACACGAGACGAACACGTGTTCAGCCGACTCCTCCGCTCCCCGCAAATTAGGCATAAAGACGAACTAACAGGTGTATTCCATTTTTCAAGGCATCAAACGTAGGAAGTCGATCGAGCGCTGCCCGCCAAGACACGAAACCAACCTTCTTTGGCACTAGCCTATTCCAATCAAACAGGCAATTCGGGTTAGGGGCTAAATTAGTCAAAAATAGCTCCTTTGTTTCCTTCACCGAATAGCAACCTGATCCACCAAAATCACATGAAACCACATCTTATCCATGCCAAAGAAGGACCCTTTCACGGACTCTTAAGAGCTGCCTCAACTCCTCAACTTGAACTACACTAGTAGGTCCTCTAACCCACTCCCATTTTCCACATATCCACCCGTCGAGCATGAAGAGACAGTCTGCGGCATAACAACTTTTAGCTTTCTCAAGGCGAACAGATATATGAAACGAACACTAAGCGACGATCCTATCCAAACATCTAACCAGAACCATGTTTTCTTCCCACTTTTGACAACGTGTCGAAAGCTAGTACCCAAATCTGCCACATCCTCCTTTAATACCGAGTTTATTTTTATAATTCGGCTCTAGGGCCCGAGCTCGATAGTTTAGTCGGGATCGCTGTCCATGATCTTGAGGAATGATGTCCTGCGCAAATAACTTTCCACCAAAGTCTCCCTTTTTTCGTTTTTAAAACGCCACCACCATTTAACAAGGCACGTTTATTTCTTGTAAACTTCCAAGACCAAGACCGCCATACTTGACCGGTAATACCACCTTATCCCATGCAACCTAATTAATTTTCATCTTTTCTTCCGAATCACGCCAAAAAAATACTTGTCTTAGCCGATCGAGTTTATCAAGAACCCCTTTTGGAGCTTTGAATAACGAGAACTAGTAGGTTGGTAAAGATTTTAAGACTGATTTTAACACTATGATCCGACCTCCAACCAAGAGATTCTTACCTTTCCAAATCGATAAACGCTTTCAAAATGTCTCAACAACCATGTTGTGAAGATTAGCGCATAAGATTAAGAGCATAACATATGGGCCAAGATTAAGAGCATAACATATGCGGCCCATATGTTATGCCTATATATAGTTTTTTGTTTCTTGTTCTTGTAATTTTTCAGTCTGATTGAAATAAAAAATTATTTATCTGCCTCTTTTATTCTTTTCTCTCCGTGTCATCGTTCTTCAACGATTACATGGTAACAGAGCAAGGTTCTTCATCCTTCTATCTGTTTCAATGGGTTTCTCTCATTTCGCCGGTTCTCTCATCTTCATCTGATATGATCGTTTGATCATTTTCTTTGATCATTCTTGTGTGTGTTCTAGAATTAATTGTTCCTTGATCAGTGGCGGATCCAGAAATTTTTTCCAGGTGGTGCACTACATTTAGATGCTTCAATTTCATAGAGTCGGGTACAAAAAAGTCCAGGTCGGTTTAAGGTTCGGGTCGGTTCGATGGTTCGGGCAAAGTTCATTACATAATAAAAATACGATAAAATAATTAAAGAGGCGCCGTCATTAGAAATTAAAAAACACATAATATAAATACAATAGTCTTTAAGAATAAAAAAAATACTTATAGTTGTTCCTACGAGTGTTCATCTTTTGAAATAGTTGCATTACTTTTTCAACCGAAACTTGTTGGAGAGATTCCCTTTCAATGTAACAAATGTAAGAATCGTTCATGTATTCATCACCCATCCTATTACACAAATCTGCTTTCACATTCTTAAAACATCTTTCAACACTTCCCGTTGCAACCGACATAACTAATGATAACTTTATTAGCATTTAACAAATGAATGTAATTGTTAAATAACAAATAACACTATTGAGGGGTTCGATTATACTTTTTTTTTTCATCAAAAACTATGGTTAATATTGTATTGTGTAGGAATATGTTAGAATTTGAATTTGTGAATTAATCCTATATTTACAAACAAATACATGGATTCAAGTTTTTATATCATTCTTACCTTATAAACTCTTGCTACTACATTACAGTTCTAGTATTAGATGCGTGCTCAATAGTGTTCTTCATAGAGAGTTTCATAGAAGTATACTTATTACCAGGTGGTTTGTGTTTTTTAAATCTTTGATAGTAGTTGGATAAATATATAATTTGAAACTTATTTAGTTATTTCACCTTCAAAATGTAAGAATCGAGCTCCGAGAAAGAGTGGAAGGCAGGAGGACTGGAGGAAGGCAGGAGGTGTGTGGTCGGCCAGAAAAGCAGCAGGTATCGACGGTGGTCGGAGAACGTCAATGGTATGGTAGCTCTGTAGGTGAGTTTGAAGAGGGGATAGAGGCAGCATAGTTGTGTATTGTGTAACACTCGTCAAAAATTTGTCACTAATCTAGTCATGATTAGCAATTTAGCATGATAATATTAATTGATGAATAAAACCTTACTTTATTAAGATTCAAAATATTGAAAAGTTAACAAAAAATCCCAATTTTGACATGTAACGAGCTTAACGTGAATTAACCTCGGGCAGTAGGCCGGAAAATAAATAAATCATTAATATGATTAAATGGTACCAAAAATTTAAAAATATATGTTAAAACATTAGAGATAATGTATAAACATAACTTTAGAAGGCTCAAATCGCAAAAGAAAACTGAAAAATAAGTAAACAAAAGCCAGTACAGGACCTGGAAAGGACCCGACACAAACTATTTTCAGAAAAAATAGTTTTTATAGTCCATATTGTCAGGAATTTGATTCCGTTCAAAGTCGGACAAAAATTATTAAAAACGGGATCCGATTGATTATATAAAACTCGCAATACATCAAAACGATTAACCAAGTTAGTTGTGTTATAAGCCAACCCTTTCACCCCCTTCCCCTTGGCCGACTCACCTTACACCTCACCACCCCACATCCTTTTTCTCCCAATCTCTATTCACCAACTCACATCACCAATGATTACCACCCTAAACTAGCCTGATGTGTTGTAAGTAACATGGTTTATACACATAACCTCTATTAGCTTACTCACTTATCCTATCTCCCTCCCCTTTCTCTCTATATTACGGCACACACACACACATGTCACACACACCCACATTCAAATTTCAAATCTGTAAGGCCCCGGTCCCGGTGCCCTACTTTGGCATTGGATTTACTCATAAACACGGTTCTAAATATCAGAGTGAATTAAAACTTTCGCGGAATAATAGTAAAGGTCAACCATTCATTACAAACATCCATAACTTGTCCTTTTTAAACATAACATAAAATGTAGTATCAAACATCATAACAAATCTTCAGTTGACAGCCTCTTCAATCTTGCCATGTGTCCCCCCTCAAGCCAGCTGTCTCAGTCTATTTACCTGCGTGCATACTAAAAGTCAGCTACGCTGAGTGAGATCTAGTTAATCAAGCAAAATACAATACATTCACATACTTAAATACATACGTATCCGAAGATACATATTACGTACTTCGCCCGTTACCTTTCTTTCATTCATACATACATACTTCCTTTCTTTCATACTTTCATGCTTTCTTGTTTTAGCTCACTTATACATACGTAAATATCTCTACGTTTTAAAGAGCATTTTGCCCTATAACCTTCGCATATATTATTAGGGTCTGCAAACATGTAACCTTCACATATATTACTAGGGTATGCAACTCTGTAACCTTCGCATATATTATTAGGGTCTGCAACCATGTAACCTTCACATAAATTATTAGGGTTTGAAAACATGTAACCTTCGCATATATTATTAGGGTATGCAACCCTGTAACCTTCCGCAGATATTATAAGGGTCTGCAATCCTTTAAGCATACCTCCATACAACCATACATTATCTTCTTTATATTTAAATTTATGTACTTTCACACATACACTTAATCTTTTCCATAACTTTCATATATCATTCATACATCATTCGTAAAACAATAACATATCACACTATTAACTGGCGGTACATGCAATATCCGAAGATCGTTCACGCACCGTCAAGCATTCATTCATGCAAAAAGTCATAGAAGGCATACACTTACCACTTAAGGTAAGTGTATTAACTAATCACATCGAGTATGCCCACATCCCGAAAACATAACAAGGAAATGAGGCTAGAAACTCATCTTAACTCGGTTCCTCTCAGAGTTAATGGTAACACCTTTCTTTAACTGGGCGTGGCTAACTGTATAACAATTACACGTATAAATTAACTATCCCTAACCATATCATATTTCTAGTTTAATATAACCCTAAACGAACGGGGGACCGGGGGCAGCGCCCCTGGCAGCGGGGTTCCAGGGGGGCAGAGCCCTTGGCTGGGGTCGAGCTGCCAAGTCAGCTTGGAATAATTTTATTTTCATTAACCGCCTTAACACAAATTTCATTGGAATTCTTAAACTATTATTTAATTCGCTAACTCATTCGTTATAACGAATAGCCTTTTATTAAGCCTCATTCGTTATCCCACTCGTTATAACGAATGCTTCCATTCTTTATAACGAATGGTTGATTTGGGAGGAACGAGTGCACAACAAATGGCTAAGGCCATTCGTGCTTATCATACGACAAATGGGAGGCTCATTCATTACTGGAGCATACGGATGTATCGAATGAATTGATTCGTTGTCCTAATTATGGCGAAAGGGTCATAACGAATGATGAGTGCCATTCGTTAATTCGTTAAGACGAATGAAGGGTCCATTCGTTATGAAGACACACGAATGTATCCTATTCGCTATGGTTTTCTAACGAATGACCAGCGATTCGTTCTACATAACGAATGAGTATCAGTTCTTATCCAAGACTTTGACTCAGATGTCAAAGTTAAAATCGTCAAGAACAGTCAACGCACCAGATCTGAAATTAAACCTCAAATCACGATGAGACAATACGATTTTGGTATGGTTGAGCTCGGAATCACAGCGCCTAACAACCCTAACCCTCCAAACATTCAATTTTTACATTTAAATGGTGCGTTTGATCATTGTTTAAACCCGGTTCATTAACCCATCGATTAACCCATCAAATATTTACGAATTTCAGTAAGGTTTGTTGTGTTGGATTCGTTTTTACCATTTATACATAGATCCAGGATCACTAAACGAGCCGAACAAGTTTTTGTTAATGAACGTACCTTAAACGAGTCGGTTTACAGACACGCTCAAATCTTGATGTAGGTTTTGGCTCGTTACGAGGCTCTAACACTAACAATCTCGGTTTTTTTCCTTTGGATCTTTGCTCGGGATATAGGAGGGTGTTTGTGTGTCTTTTTAAAGGTGTAGGCTATGGTGTAAAGATGGATAAAAATGGAAAGGTTTAGGGTTTAAGGGGTATTTATATTCCCTTAAGCCCATGGAACTAAGGCCCATTCCATCCCTTATTCCATATTTTAAATGACCAAGCCCACCCTCTAATAGTTTATTTATCTAAACCAATAAAGGACACATTATTGACTAAACGAAATTTTGTTTATTATTATCGAAAGTAGGATGTTACAAAATCACAAACACACACTCACATTCATGATTGATCAAGAACAATGAAGATTAACAACTAGGAAGAGGATTGGGAGTAAAGATCATCACACCCACAACCATCACATTCTCATCTTCATCCTTAGATCTTCAAGAACACAAGTAAGTTATGTTTATAAGTTGATTTCTAGCGTTAAATATGTTAGATTAGGTGTTACCGAGTTGAGATTGAGCTTGAATATTTGAAAATTATGGATGTTGATGTGTGTGTATGTGAGCCGTGTGTATGCATGTGTGTTTAAGAGGAAGGATTGAACCCACATACACATGCATACATTCATCTTGAAGTTCATACTTTGATTGTTAAGATTGATTGAAGCATTGTTGGAATACTTGATATTTAGGTGTAATCATGAATGAAATTGATGTTTGAGTTTGATGTTAGGATGAATTTTGGTTAGTTATTAATCAATAGGATTGATGATATAAACATGGATCATTGAATTGCTAGTATTAAAATGGAATTTGCAAGAACTTGTTCATAGTTGTAAATTGGGGATTTTTTAATTACTTGGATTAAAGGATGAATTTGGTGAATTAATGAAACATTGAAAATGATATGGACTAATGTTAAGTGAAATTGGATAGGATGTATGCTAGTTGAATCATCAAAACTAATATTTGAAAGATAATACTTGAAAATTGTTGGAAACCGTTAGATTGCCAAATAAGAAAATTTTGTTGAAAGAACAGTTGAATCTTTGATTATGATATGAATACTTAGCACATATGTAACATCCTACTTTCGGTAATGTTAATAAAGGAAATTTTGTTTATTCAATAATATGTCATTTATCAGTATTGGGTGAATAAACCATTAGAGGGTGGGCTTAGATTTTAAAAGATGGAATAAGAGGTGGAATGAGCCTTAGGTCCATGGGCTTAAGGGAGTATAAATACCCCTTAAACCCTAATCCTTTCGATTATTATCCATCTCTGCACCATAGCCTACACCTTCAAAAACACACACGAACACCTCCTTTATCCCGATCCAAGATCCGAAGGTGAGAACCCGAGCTTGATAGCGTTAGAGCATCGTAACGAGCCAAACCGATACCAAGATTTGAACGTGTTCGTGAAACCGACTCGTTTTTATAACGAAAACTTGTTCGTCTCGTTTAATGGTCCTAGATCTATACAAAAATGGTAAAAACGAATCAAACACAACGATTCTTGTTGAAATTCGTTAACGTTTAATGAGTTAATTAATCAAATAATAAGCCGTATTTATATAGAGATCAAACACCAGTTAAACGAAATGTTTTGATGTTTGGATGATTGGGGTTTGTGGCGCTGGGTATACGATCCTAATGATACCAATTTCGTTCTATTTCGTCAAGATTTAAGGCTTAATTGCGAATCTGGTGTATGTTGACTGTTTCCGTTCTTATCGATTTTGACTTTGACCCCAGAGTCAAAGATCTGGATAAGGCCGATGCTCATTTTTCATGATTGAACGAATTGCTGGTCATTCGTTAAGCAATCATAACGAATGAGGTTGCATGTGTAACAAATGAGCCCTCATTCGCCCTATAGGAGTCACGAATGACCTTATTCATTCGTCACCTGTTCACTCGCCATGAGAAGAAAACGAATGGGACCATTCGTCATAGCAAATGGTGTAGCAAATGATACTTAAACCAGAAGGAAGCTTTCATAACAAATCAGACCATTCGTTATAACGAATGAAGTCATTCGTCATAGCGAATATGATAGCGAATGATGCTTAACCTGAACCCATTCGTCATAATGAATGAATTAGAAAATTAAATAATAGTTTAAGAATTCTAATGAAGTTTGTGTTAAGGCAGCTAATGAAAATAAAATTAACCCCGGTCAGGGGCTCTGCCCCTTGGACCCCGCTAGGGGCTGCCGCCCCTAGAACCCTGCTGCTAGGGGCACTACCCCCGGACCCCCGTTCGTTAAGGGTTATATATTAAACTTGAAATATGATATGGTTAGGAATAGTTAATTGATATGTGAAATTGTTTTACAGTTAGCCGCGCTCAGTTATGGAAAGGAGTTACCATTAACTCTGAAAGGAACCGAGCTCAGGTGAGTTTCTAGCCCCATTTCCTTGTTATGTTTTCAGGGCTGTGTGCATACTTGATGTGATTAGTTAATAAATTTACCTTAAGTGGTAAGTGTATGCCTTTTGAATGTATATGAATAACGTATGTATGATATATAAATGTTATGAATGATGTATGAATAATATATGAAAGTTATAGAAAGGGTTAGGTGTAAGTATGAAAGTAATATATTAAATTATAATGAAGATAATGTATGCTCTTATGGTCGTATGCTTAAAGGGTTGCAAACCCTAATAATAATTGCAAAGGTTACATGGTTGCAGACCATAATAATATATGCGAAGGTTACAGGGTTGTAGACCCTAACAATATCTGCGAAGGTTACAGGGTTGCAGACCCTAATAATATATATGAAGGTTACAGGGTTGCAGACCCGAATAATATCTGCGAAGGTTACAGGGTTGCAGACTCTAATAATATCTACGAATGTTATAGGGCGAAATGCTCTTTAAAATGAATAGATAGCTACGTATGTAATGTAAGGGCTAAAAGAATGAAAGTATGAAGGAAAGAAAGAAAGTATGTATGTACGAATAAAAGAAAGGTAACAGGCTAAGTATGTAATATGTATCTTCGGATACCTATATATGTAAGTATGTGAATGTATTGTATGTTGCCTGATTAACTAGAACTCACTCAACGTAGCTGACTTTTAGTATGCACGCAGGTAAATAGACTGAGACAGCTGGCTTGAGGGGGACACATGGCAGGATTGAAGAGGCTGGCATCTGAAGATTTGCCATGATGTTTGATACTACAATTTATGTTATATTTTAAAAAGGACAAGTTATGGATGTTTGTAATGAATGGTTGACTTTTATTATTATTCCGCGAAAGTTTTAATTCACTATGATATTTAGAAATGTGTTTATGAGTAAATCCAACGCCAAAGTAGGGCACCGGGACCGAGGCCTTACAACATGTGTATTTGATATATAATGAACTGTAGACTTGAACTAAGATAGGATGCATTGTTAAAGTATAGATTGGATTAGTATATGGATAAATTGTCTTACTAGAAATAGAAACTTTGTAACTTTATTAATTGAAAGATCAAAACTTGAATAGAACATTAGGGGGCATGAAACTATGTCAAACAAGTTGAATGAGATAAACAAGATTCCCACTTAATAATTATTGGGAAGATTGAATTAGATAAGATTATCAAAAATTAAAAGTTACAAAATAGGAAACTTTGTTGATTAAACACTTAGGAAATTCATAAAAATGATGAAATGCATGAACTAACGAATTGATGATTTGAATACTTGATGATTTGATAGTTGGAATAATTTGATGATTTGATAATAATAGGAATAATTACAAAGTTGTAGAATTGATTCTTAAAAAGGACATAGATGTTAGTGGACATTAGACTTGGATTAACAAATAAAAGACCTTTATAAACTAAAAGTCAAAACCAAGTTTTATTAACAAAATGTGTACTAATATAGTACACGCAAATTTTGGAACGAAAAGCTTCAAACCGTGAGTTTCTCTATCGACCCCTCGTTTTCGAAATGTTTTTATTGTGTTTTGGGGGAAAAGGATATTCTTTCTACTGATTTTTATTGAGATTTTTATAAAGCATTTTATTTTACAAACCGTGTGAGATGAGTCAACAATTGGTTAAATAAATGTTAACCAAATTAATAAGGGCACAAAAATATTAAAAGATCTATTGGGGTGACGCCCCCCACTTCCAATCGCGTTGGGTTAAAAGTAGGAATATTATGTGTATGGTAGGTATCGAGTTATCAATTTTGATAGTCATGCACTTGTTGTATTCCTTGCTAACCTACAACAGTACGATTTGTTAAAAGACAAAATTCTATGTTTTATGAATTTTAAAGATATAATTATCATGTTAAAATAACGGTAAGAAGAGTTACTACCGTTGCTTATGGTAAAAGATTATGAAAAAATGGTCACTGAACCATTGTATAGTGGGAATTTATATGTATTCGTTTATTATATTTATCGATAAGTTGATATAATATTGTTTATCTTGACTTTTATAATTATTTGAATTGAAAGTTCGATTGCCATACTTTCATTATAATATATATGTAAATATATATATATAGAGGAATGTTAAAATAAAAAGCAAGTTTTTCCTAAAAAGTGTGAGAAGTAATGTGGACCGTTAGATTTATTATAAGACATAAGGGTAAGATGGTAAACTACAATATCTTTTTAATTATGGAATGAATTATCAAATTAACTATCGTCTCTATTTTTTACGAATAATCTTGTCATGATGATTTACAAATAGTCTTCAACAGTTGTTTATTGGAAAACTACAATATATTGATTGGTTTGTAGAGACATTATAATAATTAAAATTATTGAAGATCTTCAACAACAGAGACCATTCAACATGGTCGTTCCCCTTTCTACCCACCACCGTTCACCCGCTCATCACCACCATCCCTCTCCGCAATACTCTTTTTCTACAACCTCTATCGTAATATCGTTCAACCCTAGATGTTGGCAGGTTCGAAGGGTATTTGTGGTGGCAACAACAGTCGACAGTTACGGATCGAGGAGATCCTCCATTGATGGCGGCGCTACGATTGACGGTTATGGTTGTTGTAGGGTTCGTCGGGGATCCGCAATCGCATCCACATAAGGCGACAAAACCACCTCCACGCCACCGACCAATCACACGCCGGTGCCGAAAGAAAAACTGGATACAGGGGGTGGCAGAGGTAGCATCTTTTTTTGGTGTTGGTGCGTCAGAATCCATGGGGTCGGAGGAGGTGGAGTTACGGTTAGGGATTAGAAAGTAGGTGTGTTTTAATTTTGTGAAGCATTCATAGCATATGGGAGTACATTAAAAAAATAGAATAAATAGTATGGTTTTCTTGTAATTTAGTTGTGTGTTTCTTTTGATGAAACTGTGTTTTTATTCTTGGTATTGTGTTTACATTTGGATTAAAACTTGGTGTTATTTTTAAATTTTGATAATTATTTGATTTAAAACACACTGTTATATATTGTTTTTAAGTATTTCGGTGTGTTTTTCTGGTAATTTAGCTAGTGTGTTTTTCTTGTAATTCAGCTAGTGTGTTTTACGTTATGAGATTTTTTGTAATTCAGTAAGGTATTCGTATAGTGTGTATTCATGTTAGTGTGTTAATTATCATAATGTAGTTCATGGATGTTCTTTGTATTAGATTTTCAAATTTGGATGAGAATATGATAATTAAAGCTTTAATAAACATATTCATATATAATAAAACACATGAGACGATTATGCCCTTTAACACATCTTTCTTGGCATTTAAAATAAAACACACCTCCAATTATCTTAACTTTCCATCTTAACCATTGATTGCTAAGATCCAACGTTCCGGATTTCTTCCTACACATTTTAGACACTCTTAACTTTTTATAATAACCTCACCCTATATATATATATATATATATATATATTATTTTCAATAAAGAGAATTCACCAACATTCGTGTTGACGTTTATTTTAATATGCTTTTCAGGTAAGTGATGGCTTCAAGGGGACAAGAAAAAGAGAGCGTTGGATGTGTGTTTGATTAATGTAGAAACTGGGGTTTTAATAAACCGTGCAGTGGCACGTGTAAAACTCTGATCACGTAATAGATATTTTATTAAATAAAAGTTAAACTTTTATTATTAAAATATTATGCTTTATTATGATTGGCTATCGGCATATGTCACGACCCGAATGACTTAGTTAAAGTCTTACGCTGCCTTGGTTAAGGTTTTCGGGATGTGACATACTGTGTGTTTTATAAAACCCTAAATTGATACAAGTGCATAAAACTGAATTAGAAAAAAAAAAGTTCAAGAAATTCGTCTATCGACCGGAATCGAACCTCTGGCCGTAAGTTTGCAAAACCAACTTCTTACTAGATAGACCATCTTTTGTAATGTAAACAAAGTGGTTCCTTCTTAATTTATAAGGTGGTTCCTCTAATATTTTCTATATTTATAACATTATTATTTCGAAACTCGAGTGGTTACGAGGAACCATCCATTTACCATATAGATCCGCCCTATCCTTGATCAATTTCGTTTGTTTCATTCTATCTCCTTTGAAATTTCATCTCTTTTCTACCTATTCTTCTTCATTCCAGAAGTTTTAACCATTCAAATCTCACCAAAAGTTCACAGCATGTCATATTCTTAGGTTTGAACAGTTTCTTAAAGTGTCAAATCATTTCATCTTCTTTATCACACAAAAATCTTGTCATAACGTTCTCACCTTATAAGCCGTATAAGTTTATACTTACACGACTCATAACATTTATCCGTATAAGTCTTTCTGTATATCTTATACTTTGTATAAGGGAACTTATACGCCATATATATTTTTCGCTTCTCACTTATACGTCATGCATCTTATACTCCGTATAAGGAACTTATGTGGTGCATAAGTTGAACTTCCGTTTCTTCTTCTCGTGCGTTTGTTTCGTTCTTTTGCGTTCAAGACTCGAACAATTTTGTTATTCTGAATATGTCTATCGACTTTTCAAAGCAATGTTCTAATGGATCATTGACATGGGTGCAAATGGTCATATGTGCCATGATCAAATTCTGTTTTCAAACGTTTCTTTTCTTCAAATCCTATTCCTATCACTCTTCCTAATGGGACATCTATCACAGTCCATCAATATGTGACTATTCCTTTGACTGATGAAATTTCTGTCAATTATTATTTCTGTTTCACATATTAAACGGAATCTCCTCTCTGTCTCAAGATTATGCATTGATACTAATGGTATTGTTATTTTCTCTAAAACTACCTATGTTTTGCAGGCCCTTTCTGTCACATTTTGGATTTTCCGGACTTATTCTTTTTCGCTTCGATATATCCGAACGTTGGTAAAATATTAAAATAATATCTATATTCATAATATCGTCTATGTGAAATTTCATGTAAAATGATTATGTGCTTAGTTCGTAGCTTGTTTCATGAAATTTCGATCGTTTGCGCGTAATTTGTTGGTTTTTGGATTTCACAAGAATAATATTTATGAAACAACAACGAGAACTTATTTTATAAATCTGGCTTAGTATTTTAGTCATAATGATTCATTATAATCCGGTTTTGTATTGAAAAGTTCGTTTAAGCCCGAAACTCATTCAAAAGGGGTCATTCCTGTAAATATGATTATTATTATATTAAATAAAATATCCCAACCCAAAACCCAAACCCCAGAACCGATCGTTATCCTCTCCCTCTCATCTATTTCAACACACACACACACACAAACCCTCACCCTTCAATTCAATTTTGATTATTGCAATTGGTGGTTTCTTTGAGTGATTCTAACCATTTCTAAGGCTAATTGGTATTGGTTAACGAGTCAAGTGTGTCCTTCTGCTTTTCATGGGAAAATCATTTTACATGCGCCAACAGGACTCATTGTCGGGATTCCCGCGTGGCTTATGCACTCGTTTATTTTCTCGTGTACTTCGACCTTTCGGTTAGCTCACTTAGTTGCAAAGGTGAGTAATCACTCCTCTATATTACTGTTTTTAAATACTTTTGGGGACTTATGCGTACCTATTATCAAGTTACATTTTATAGCATATTCTCAAATGCAAACTGTTAATATTTGTGTTGTGTACCAATTGAATGACTACTTGCTATTTGCTATTTGTTTATTTATTTATTTAGTGAATTCGGAGAGTGTTGTGTTGTAAAACACACTTGTGTTATGCACCATTTATCATCATTTTAATCGCTTATTTATTTAATAATTGATGTTCTTAACTTATTTTATCATGATCTTACATAATTATATATTTTGTAGGTTGCATTTTTAAAGAAGAAAAGAACCGAGTTTTTGCAAGACATAAAGGCCTTTTATGCTCAAATCTTGAAGAACTAAGTTAAAGCTCGACCCAAGTCCATTAGTTTGAAACCTTGCATGAGTGTAATATATAATAACATCAAAATATAAAAATTCCTAAGCTAGAAAAAACTTTCGTGCGGCAGTTTGAAGCATCAAGAAGAAAAAAATATAAGCCAACTTGGTTTTGGTCCAAGTTGGTGGCTAGGAACAACAAACAAATAAAAAAATTAAAGACCTAGCATTCCCAAGGAATCCCGATCGCAAGCAGCAATAGCAAAGAAAGAAAAAAAAAATCTTAACTTGGGCTAACACTTTGGATCGGCCAGCAAGGAAAGAAGAAACAAAAGAAATTTGAAGCAAGTTTTGAAGTATTTCTCAAGTGTTTAAGAAGCCAAGGACATCCAAGAATATCATCTTACATTGATGTGCGAAAACATATATATATAAATAAAAAACGAATCGCAACTAAGCTTTAAAAACCAAATAACCTATTATAGTTCACACAAACGGCAAGTTTACCGGTCGCGTATAGCAAAGAAAAGGAAAGTCCGGATATCGAACTCGAAGACACGTGAGAATGGCTCAGATTATAGACCCTAATCCAAGTCCTACCTAAAAATATTTAATTGATTTTATTTATATTTTTATTTTATTTAATTTAAACTAACTTAACTTAACTGAACTAACTGAAACACTTAACGAAATTTAACGACTGTGACTGACAATGGAGAAAACGTCTACCTAGGTAAGAATCAAATTGACGGTCTAACGAGCTAATGGATTGAATGATCTCACGACACCGGTATCTAAAGATGACACAACTAAGGTTCGCTCAAGAAAACTAGATCACCTCTCGGTCTAACTAACAAACCCTAACTTACACTTAATGGATTTTAAGAACATCCGGGAAACGAATGCTAAGGTGTTCTAATGCCGAGTCTCCTCTCAGACTTACCGACACACGACCCTAATGGAAACGAATACTACACAACCAAGGATAGAGGAACAATTTGGTTAAACACAAACTGGACCAACTAATCGCTAACCCGACAAGAACCAAACCCGCTCTCGCGCAATCCTAATCCTAAAAAGCAAAAGCTATTAGACGACTTTAATTCCTATCACCTCTTGGTCTCTAAGAATGTGCTTACCCGCTGAATTATATCAATTAACAATCTCAACAAAACCCTACGATTGTACCTACCGCAAACAAACTCTAAACACAAAGTAAAGACTTGAACATGCAACTATCAATCAAAAGCAATTCAATTAATCGAATCACGAGATTATGAGACAATATCAATAATATGGAAGCCACTAAACACAACCTAATTCATCATTAAACCAAACTTTCAATAGCAATTCAAGTCATATTAACCAAACAATCCATTTAGCTCATCAAAACCGAACAATAATCATCTAACCTAGGTAGAACAAAGAAGTTTAGTCAATCATAATTTTTGGACAACAGCAAACACTTAAAATAACAACCATAATACTCAAGAAAATCATAATTAAACTCAATCCACAATCAAGTATAATCAAACACACCTCAATCCTTAACTCAATGACAAAACAATTAACTTTAAAGATCAAAATCAATATAGTTATAAACATAAACAAGAAAGCGAAGTTTATGAGTGTTATACTCTCGTATGGGGTTGAAATATGTGATGTAAAATGACCCCGAGCTGCTGTCCCGATCTCCTCCTTGGCTATCTTCTTCCTCCTTAACTCTCACAAATGCGTGAAAAATAACTTTTTTTATACTTGTTGTTCTGATCGGAAGCACAAAAGGAGTGTTGGTTTAACTTTTTATATATTGTTTGTTGTTTTACTCCCACCAACGTTGACCAAGAACCAAAAACAATAATATTTTGATTTCTTTCTTTCTTTCTTTTTCTCTAGCACACACTGCCGATCGGAATGTATTATTAGGCTTAAGGTTTTTATTTTTTGTGTTATTATATAATATGTATGAAAGGCTTCACACAAATGGGCTTTTGGGTCGGGCTTTAACTTGGTTCTTCAAACATTGATCATAAAGGCCTTTTAAGTCTTCCAAAACCCGGTCCTTTTCTCATTTAAAATCCGTAACCTACGAAAGATAATAAACTTTGTAAGATCATGTTAAAACAAGCCAAAACCATTATTTATTAGATAATTAAGCAATAAAGAGATGATAAAAAGGTGCGGAAAACAAGTGTGTTTTCCAACACATCAAACATCCCCACACTTAAGACTTTTCCGTCCCTGAAAAAGAAATCTACACAAGATCATAACCAAGTGAAAACAACAAACTCCCAGATTATTTAACATTACCAAAATAATAGAAACAGCTCGACATATTGATCGCGATTGCCAGTATATTTGTCCACTTTAAACCCATACACCAACCAATCAAGCCCCCAATCGCATTAAGCGTTTTAAGTTCAAAAAACCACGGCTACACCTACCCCATCTCAGAAAAAAGAGAGTTAGAAAAACTAGATTCGAAGCAGATTGGTTCGACAAATCACCGTAATCCAAGGATTCGTTAATGGTACTAAGTGGATGCACTCGGTAAAATTTGATGGATGAATGGTCATGTGGAGGCCATACAAATATTATTGGAATTTTTCCTATAAATCCCCAATTTGATATTTTTTGACTAAGAACCTCGAGCCCCAATAGCGATAACCTCAAAGTCACTATCTCCTTAACAAAGCGTAAACTCTCAGCCATGTCTAGTATGTGCAACTTTGGCCTCTTTTACTATTTTGAATGCTTTTTGCATCTTTTATTTTTACTTTCTTTTCTTTCTTTTTTTTTTCATGCATTTGCAAGATTTTTTTTTTTTTTGCACCCAAATAAATATAACTATTTTCTAAGCTCGTAAAAAGATGGACATTGTAGTGGTGTGCTGATTTGAGTGCATCTAAGTCTTACCATATCAAAGTTTTTAGATTATGGTAATCCTCCCTAAGCATCGAAATTCGGTATTATCGTTTTTCAAATTATTAGATATATTAAAATTTGCTAAAGAGGACTATCAAAGCTAGTTGGGCCTACCGACACATCCCAGATCAGATATGCAAACCATCTATTCTTTTATTACTATTATATTTTTTTTCAAAAGTTTCGAGAGCTTGTTAACACAACGGTAATAATATCATTTCCTGCTTAACATAGAAGAAAAACAAATTTCAAGGGACACATTTTTTTAAACATTTATTTATTTATTTTTAAATTCAGTCGTCCCAGTCACTTTCAGTTTTCGGGTAAATGGTTATCCCGTAGGTCTACAAGTAGATAACATGACCAAACATATACAAGTATATGTCCGTCGAACTTAAGTAACTGACATAATTTTCAACGAAAGAGTGCAAAAATGTTATTAAAATTTTTTTTATTTATTTATTTTCTACAACTAAGTAAAACAAACTCCCATCTCCACACTTAGAATGAAATTGTCCTCGATGAGAACAAGACAAATAAATAAAATTAAAATTAAAATCTTCAAGAATAAAATAGAGAACGGGTTACTCCTCTGGTTTATAAGCAGAATCTTCACCAGTTGTGTATCAATAAAACGACCGTATAACATTTCATTCGCGGCCGCGACCTCGGGAGAACCAGTTTCAAAATGCCATCAAAGCTACCATGCGCATAATAATACCTACAATATCTTAAACTCGCTCGCATGTAGCGGCGTACAACACAGAAAACAAAACATAAGAAATAAACATGTTTTTGTATTTTTGTATTTTTATATTTTTATATATTTTTTATTTTTTATTATAAATAAAGACAAATAGAATACCCTCAAAACCAGCTGCTCGAATGGAGATTGAGTACGAGCGGCTTCAATCGGGAGGATCCTTAGTAACAAAAATAAAAACAGATAAACGAAAACTCGGGCTGCCTCCCGAGAGCGCTTGGTTTAACGGGTCCTCAGCCTGACCCCTCCATCACGCCTATTCATCAGTAAAGGCATCAAGGTACAAGATCTCAATCGTCTGCTCCGCAACCTTCTCTCATATGTAGTGCTTCAACCTGTGACCGTTCACCTTGAACTTCCCACTTTCGTCTTCAATCTCAATTGTGCCATACGGGAATACCTCGGTAATGGTGAACGGGCCTGACCATCGGGAATTCAGCTTCCCTGGAAATAACCGTAATCGGGAATTGTATAGCAAAACCCGATCCCCACACTTGAACTGTTTATCACCTCTCAACTTTCTATCATGCAGCTTTTTGGTATTCAGCTTATAATTGTACGAGTGTGCATAGGCATGATCGCGGAGTTCCTCTAACTCATGTATCTGATGGGAACGGTGAACTCCCGCAGTCGAAAGGTCAAGGTTAACTGTTTGAAGTGCCCAAGAAGCACTGTGCTCCAACTCAACAGGCAAATGGCAGGCTTTCCCATAAATCATCTGAAACAGTGTAGACCCCCAGTCGGAGTTTTGTACGTTGTACGGAAAGCGCAGAAAGAATCGTCTAATTTTTCGGGCCAACCCTTTTGGTTTAGCCCAACCTTCTTCTCAAGAATGCGTTTAATGCCCCAGTTACTCACTTCCACCTGTCCACTAGTCTGTGGATGGTAGGCAGTCGCAATCCGATGGGTGACCCCATAGCGTTGCAACGCCTTCTCCATCTGCGCGTTGCAGAAGTGAGTATCTCGATCGTTCATCAAGGCTTTCGGTACACCAAACTGAGAGAATAGAGCCTTAAGAAATCTCACTACAACTCGGGCGTCGTTAGTGGGCAAGGCTCTAGCCTTGACCCACATACAAACGTAATCAAATGCCACAAGTATGTACTTCTTCCCTCTAGACGACGGGGACGGGTCCATAAAATCAATACCCTAAATGTCAAAAACCTCGCAAACCTGAATAGAATTTTGGCGCATCTCATTTCGGGATGAGATGTTATCGACACGTTGGCATCGGTCACAACTTTTAACGAACGCATGAGCATCTTTGAAAATCGAAGGCAAATAGAATCCTGAATCGAAGACCTTCTTAGTAGTAATAACAGCACCATGGTGACCTCCTGTCGGTCCTTCGTGACAGTGGCTCAGAATCTGCCACCCCTCTTCAACATCCACACATCTCCTCACCAGCTGATCAGCACCTGTGCGAAAAAGAAACGGGTCGTCATAGATGTAGAACTTTACGTCAGCAAAGAATTTATTCTTTCGCTGGTGAGACATCCTCCTAGGGAGGGAACCATCAATGAGAAAGTTCGCGATATCGGCAAACCACGGGTAGCCGTCATCCTGGGCTCTGACAAACATGAGATTCTCTATCGGGAAATGGTCATTGATGTTGACCCTAGCATCTCCAATCTCGGCTCACTCAAGACGTGACAAGTGATCGGCCGCCACATTCTCGGCATCCTTTTTATCATGGATTTCAATATCAAACTCCTGAAGCAGCAGGATCCATCGGAAAGATGAGACTTTGCGTCCTGCTTGCTGTAAAGATAACGAATGGCAGCATGATCCGTATAGACGATTGTTTTGGACAGAACAAGATAGGACCTAAACTTATCGAATGCAAACACTACAGCTAACAACTCCTTCTCGGTGGTGGTGTAATTCTCCTGAGCACTGTTTAGGGCCCGGCTAGCATAGTAGATCGGGTGGAAGTGCTTCTCCTTCCGATGTACAAGAACTGCTCCAATGGCATAGTCACTCGCGTAGCACATCAATTCGAATGGCAAATTCCAGTCGGGAGGAATCATGATCAGGGCGTTAACTAGTTTGTCTTTTAGAAGATCAAACGCCTCGATACATTGTTCAGAGAAGACAAATGGAACGTCTTTCTCTAGTAGCTTAGTCATCGTTCTCGCAATTTTTGAGTAATCTTTAATGAACCGGCGATAAAAACCTGCATGACCTAAAAAGCTACAGATGGATCTCACAGAAGTGGGCGGGGGGGAGATTATAAATGGTTTCAATTTTAGCTCGATCGACCTCGATCCCCATGAGGAATTTATGAGTTCAGAACGATGGATTAATCCCTTTGATGTCGATAATCTTCCATGCTATCGCCTCCTTGTACGCTTTCGGCACCTTCAACAACTTCAACTTCTCAAACTCCGTCAAGGCAGACGCGATGATGACGGGTAGCTTCCTCTCTTCGTCCAAAAATGCATACTCCAGATGATCGGGTAGATCCTTAAGTTCAAAGGAAGGAGGGCTCTCAACGGAGGGTTGGTCCCTCGGATCGTCTCGTACGATCTCAACAGCTGACTCTGAAACTAGAGGTGGTGACACGGTGTCATCCATCAATGGTTGAGTGGTCTTGGCAACCATATCGACCTCTGAAATCTCTCTATTGAGAATATTTGGGTCCAATATAGGTCCTCCATAGATGTCAGTGAAAAACTCCCGCACATGCGATGCGATGGTGTCAACAAAATACAAGGAGTCGTTAGCCGACTTGGGGTGCTTTAGTGATTGTCTTACGTCAAAGGTGACGTTATCATCCCCAGCTTTCAAAATCAATTTTCCCTCACGGACGTCGATCAACGCCTGTGCGGTGGCAAGAAATGGTAGGCCTAAAATGAGCGGGACACTATCATACTCATTCATATCCAGAATGACAAAGTCCACCGTGAATATGAACTTGTCGATACGAACGAGCATGTTCTCGACCACCCCTCGCGGGTATTTCATGGAACGATCAGCAAGCTAGATACTCATTCGGGTTGGCCTCGGTTCACCAAGACCTAACTTACTGAAAACAGAATACGGCATAAGATTGATGCTGGCCCCAAGGTCGGCCAAAGCATGTCGAACCGTATCTTCGCCTAAGATGCAGGGAATCGTGAAACTCCCAGGATCGGCCATATTTTCTGGCAACTTGCTCTGCAACACTGCAAAGCACCCAACACTCAACGGAATAGAAGAGACCTCAACTAGATTATTCTTATTAGAAAGAATGTCCTTGAGGAATTTGACATTTTTAGGCATCTGAGTGAGCGCCTCAAGGAAAGGAATGTTTAGGTGAAGCTACTTGAGAAGTTCGAGGAACTTGGAGTTTTTCTACTCGTCTTTGTCCGTTCGGAGTCTCCCAGGATAAGACAGTTTGGGTTTACAGACGCTCAGAGGTGGGTTTGATGATGATGAAGGTATATCGGCCGGCTTTGTACTCGCTGGAATAGTCTGCTGGTGTGCCTCGGCCGGAGGAGGCTCCATCTGGATCTCCTCGTCCACCTGCTCCTCTTCATCGACCGCAGGTGTGACAACTCTCGAAGGATCAGCCTCTCTTTCTTTCTTGCACCGCTCCTAGTAGTCACTTCTTTGGCGAACCCTCTCGGATTTTTCTCGGTATTACTCGGTAATGAACCTGGTGCTCTCTCGGATAACTGGCTGGAAATCTCTCTGACGTGACGCTCAAGATTTGCTAGAGATGTGGCCTGGTTCTTCAACATAGCATCGTGTTCCACAAATTTCGCCTCATTTGTCACTCGGTTCCTCTCATCTCGCTTCAGTTGCTCAGCCATCATTTCCTCCAGTGATGCTTTCTTCTCCTCTCTCCCCAATTGTTCCGAACTCTCCTTACCTGAACTCCCCTTCCTGAATAGATTCTCTCAATGCTGGTTTTGGTATTGGGCTTGGTAGCCACTGGCTTGCCCCCCCACGATAGTTATTCTGATTTCTCCAGTCAGTGTTCCCGCTGAAGGTGGGGTTTTGATACTTCAAGGGGTTTTTGACGAAGTCAACCTCCTCCTGATTGCTACCCGACTTAACAAGACAGTCAATGGTGTCGTGACCCTTTCGGCAAATCTCGCATTTCGCGACGCTCTTAACGGTAAGATCTCTAATGAGTTTGTTCAAAGCATCAATCTGCGCCTGCATGCTAGTGTTCGAATCGACCTGAAGTACTCCTCTCGATGACGTGGAAGAATTTATACCCCCGTGCCCCTCGTAGCTTGTTGCTAGATCAAAAAAAAGGACGACGCACTCATCGGGATCTTTATTCTTAAGGAGGTTCCCGTTAGCAGTTTGGTTCAACATCTCTCTCACGTGCTGTGTGGCTCAATTGTAGAGTTTTTCGATGAGCATCCACTTATCTAAACCATGATGAGGATAACTAAGAATGAGGTCTTTGAATCTTTCCCAAACTTCCACGAAAGACTCGTTGGACCTCATGCGAAAGGAACAAATATCCTCACGAAGTCGAGCGGATTTAGATGGCGGAAAGAATTTGGTTATGAATTTCTCTTGAAGGCCCGTCCAAGTGGTGATGGATCCAGCTGGTAGTGGCTTCAGCCATTTGTAGGCTTTTTCGGCAAGTGAGAAGGGAAAAAGATGGAGATAGATGGCTTCATCGTTCATGTTGCCGATATTGAAAGTTTCGCATATTTGAAAAAAAACATGTCGATGTGGTTTGAAGGATCTTCGCACTCTAGCCCTTGGAATTAGAGTGCGGTTTTGATGAGTTGCATGACGTAGGCAGGAATGGACCAGTTGCCAGCGGCGGTACTGTCCGGTAAGGTAATGCTAGATTGATGATTCGGAGTCGGCCTATCAAAGTCAGCTACTACTCTCCTAGGCGGTTGGTCACCCATGTTCATATCCCTAGAAGAAGCGAAAGAAACAGAAGAAGAAGAATCAGAACCTGTCGGTGAAACAGAACACTCTCTCTCGGGATGGACTTTCTTGGTATCGTTAGACGTTTCAAGTATCGGAGGTCCTTGTGATCGGGTATGACGTATACGACTAAAAAGAAAATCTAAAATTAACTAGACTAAAATTAAACTAAAAACAATAAAAACAAATAAGCAAGTAAAAAGAAACAGGTAAGTCCCCAAACTCGGGTCGTTCACTAATCGCCTCAAACCGTGTCCCCGGCAACGGCGCCAAAAACTTGATGTGCGAATATATATATATAAATAAAACACGAATCGCAACTAAGCTTTAAACACCAAACAACCTATCCTAGTTCACACAAACGGCAAGTTTACCGGTCGTGTATAGGAAAGAAAAGGAAAGCCCGGATATCGAACTCGAAGACACGTGAGAACGACTCAGATTATAGATTCTAATCCAAGTCCTACCTAAATATATTTAATTGATTTTATTTTATTATTTTTATTTTAATTAATTTAAACTAACTTAACTTAACTGAACTAACTGAAACACTTAACGACTGTGACTGACAATGGAGAAAACGTCTACCTAGGTAAGAATCAAATTGACGGTCTAACGAGCTAATGGATTGAATGATCTCACGACACAGGTATATAAATATGACACAACTAAGGTTCGCTCAAGAAATCTAGATCACCTCTCGGTCTCGCTAACAAACCCTAACTTACACTTAATTGATTTTAAGAACAAACCGGGAAACGAATGCTAAGGTGTTTTAATTCCGACTCTCCTCTCGGACTTACCGACACACGACCCTATTGGAAACGAATACTACGAAACCAAGGATAGAGGAACAATTTGGTTAAACACAAACTAGACCAACTAATCACTCACGAACCCAAACCCGACAAGAACCGAACCCGCTCTCGTGCAATGCTAATCCTAACAAGAAAAAGCTATGAGACGAATTTACTTCATATCACCTCTCGGTCTCTAAGAAGGTGCTTACCCGCTGAATTATATCAATTAACAATCTCAACAAAACCCTACGGTTGTACCTACCGCAAAACAAAATCTAAACACAAAGTAAAGACTTGAACATGCAACTATCAATCAAAAGCAATTCAATTAATCGAATCACGAGATTATGAGACAATATCAATAATATGGCAGCCACTAAACACAACCTAATTCATCATTAAACGAAACTTTCAATAGCAATTCAAGTCATATTAACCAAAACAATCCATTTAACTCATCAAAACCGAACAATAATCATCTAACCTAGGTAGAACAAAGAAGTTTAGTCAATCATAATTTTTGGACAGCAGAAAACACTTAAAATAACAACCATAATACTCAAGAAAATCATAATTAAACTCAATCCACAATCAAGTATAATCAAACACACCTCAATACTTAACTCAATGGGAAAACAATTAACTTTAAAGATCAAAATCAATATAGTTATGAACATAAACATGAAAGCGAAGTTTATGAGTGTTATACTCTTGTATAGGGTTGAAATATGTGATGTAAAACGACCCCAAGCTGCTGTACCGATGTTCTCCTTGGTGGTCTTCTTCCTCCTTAACTCTTACAAAAGCTTGAAAAATAACTTTTTTTTATACTTGTTCCGATCGGAAGCACAAAAGGAGTGTTGGTTTAACTTTTTATATATTGTTTGTTGTTTTACTCCCACCAATGTTTACCAAGAACCAAAAACAATATTTTTTTATGGCGTTCTAGCACACACTGCCGATCGGAATGTATTATTAGGCTCAGGGTTTTTATTTTTTGTGTGTTATTATATAATATGTATGAAAGGCTTCACACAAATGGGCTTTTGAGTTGGGTTTTAACTTGGTTCTTCAAACATTGATCATAAAGGCCTTTTAAGTCTTCCAAAACCCAGTCCTTTTCTTTTTTAAAACTCGTAACCTAAGAAAGATAATAAACTTTGTAAGATCATGTTAAAACAATCCAAAACCCTTATTTATTAGATAATTAAGCAATAAAAATATGATAAAAATGGTGTGGAAACAAGTGTGTTTTACAACACATCATACATCCACATAAACTTTGGTTTGATTTATGGTTCATTATTCTCTTGTTTTTGATATTGAAATTGTATTATTTTGCAATTGAGTTAAGGATTAAGTTGTGCTTGATTATACTTGATTGTGGATTGAGTTTGATTATGAATTGGTTAAGTTTAATGATGGTTATAATGAAATTTTGCTGTTATCCAAATAACATGAGTTGCTAATCTTGTTAGTTCTATCTAGGTTTGATGATAATTGTTCGGTTTTGATGAGTTTTATGGATTGTTTGATCTAAAGACTTGAATTACTATTGTAAAGTTTCGTTTAATATTGAATTAGGTTGTGTATAGTGGCTGGGATTTTATTAATTATATTTCATAAAACTCTTGCTTTGACTGGTTGAATTTTGTTTTGATTAATTGTATCTTGTTTGATTATTTACTTGGTTTTTAGAATTTGTATGATGTAGATATCACCGTAGGGTTTTGTTGAGTGTGTTTTGGTATAAATCAGCGGGTAAGCACCTTCTTAGATACCGAGAGGTGATAAGAAGTAAGGCCATATCATAGCCTTAGCGTACTAAGATTAGGATTGCGTGAGAGCGAGTTCGGTTCTTGTCGGGTTTGGGCTTGTGAGCGACTAGTTTTTCTAATATATGTTAAACTAAATTGTTCCTCTATTCTTGGTTGTGTAATATTCATTTCCATTAGGGTTGAGTGTCGGTGAGTCCGAGAGGAGAGTCGGCATTAGAACACCTTAGTAATCGTTTTTCCGTTTGTTTTTAAAATCAATTAAGTGTAAATTAGGGTTTGTTAGTGAGACCGAGAGGTGATATAGCTAGCTTGAACGAGCCTTAGTTGTGTCATATTTAGATACCGGTGTCGTGAGATCATTCAATCCATTTTCTTGTTAGACCCTAAATTTGATTCTCACCTAGGTAGACGTTTTCTCCATATTCGTTAAAACCTCATCAAGTTTCGTTAAGTGTTTCAGTTAGTTTGGTTAAGTTAAGTTAATTAATTTAGTTAAAGTAATTTAGGTCAAGTAGTTTTTAATTATTAAAAATCAAATAAAAATATATTATTCTTAGGAAGGTCTTGTCTAGGGTTTAGTAATCATAGGCGTTTTCACGTGTCCTTGTGTTCGATACTCGGACTTCTTAGGTCTATGCTACTTGTGATCGGTACACTTGTCGGTTGTGTGTGGTGTTATAAGGAATTTCCATTTTAAAATTTAAAGCTTAGCTTTGAGTCCCGTAGAAAGAAGTACTCATCAGACACACATCAAGTTTTTGGCGCCGCTGCCGGGGACACGGTTTGAGGCGTATTGAGAACGACTCGAGTTAGGACCAACCCTATTTGCTACTTGTATTTTTGCTTTGCTTAGTAGTTAATTTAGTTTAGCTAATTCTAGTTTCTTTTGTTAATTTTAATAGTTGTATACGACATACTCGATCTCTTGGACCACCAGAAGCTGAGAGACGTGAGAGACGTCGTACCGATCCATCTTCCAGTTCTACTTCGTCTGTTGATGATACATCCTCTTCTCCTACTTTTTCTGAATCCGTAACTAGGGATAAGGCTATGGCCGACACACCACAGAGGAGAACAGTTGCAGACCGGGCTCGTCCGGCCGATGTTGGGGCAAGATCCAGCATTGCTCCACCTACCATCGCAGTTAACACGAATTGGCAGATTCCGTCGAACATTATGAACACCATCTCACATTCTGCTCAATTTCATGGGTAGCTTCACGAAAACCTACATTCTCATCTCACTAACATTACACGTATTTGCGATACTTTTCATCTCGCCGGCGTATCCGAAGACACTATCAAACTCCGCGTTTTTCCGTTCTCACTAGTTGATCATGCGAGTATGTGGCTTGAGTCCTTTCCACAGGGCTCCATAGTTACTTGGGCCGCCATGCAGACCCTGTTTCTAGAGAAATACGATCCTCCGGCTAAGGCCGCTCATTTGCATAATCAAATTCATTCTTTTCAGATGGAGGACACCTAGAGTTTCTACGAGGCATGGGAGAGATTCAAAAATATACTTGCTTTGTGTCTGAACCATGGCCTGCAAGACTGGGCAGTTGTTGAGAATTTCTATAACAGGGTGACGTACGCGACACAGAGTATGCTTGACACGGCGGTGGGAGGTAATTTTTTGACAACGAATGATACGGATGAGTGCATTTCTTTGTTTAATGGGTTACCCATGAGTGGATACCTGCGACCACCAGCTAAGAGTAATAGGAGCGTCGATTCTACATCACCAAGCATGCATTCAGTCGACACGAACACCGCATTAGCGGCACAGGTTGAGGCGTTAGTGAAGACTGTGAAAGACTTGCAGGTAAAGAGTATGTTGTGCAAGATTT
The DNA here is from genome assembly GCF_021521415.1 of Bidens hawaiensis. NCBI lineage: Eukaryota > Viridiplantae > Streptophyta > Magnoliopsida > Asterales > Asteraceae > Bidens > Bidens hawaiensis. The sequence continues at coordinate 150,870 of NW_027495050.1, read as the reverse complement.
GAATAGGAGGGCATGATACTGTTCAGTGCCCCATAGTTTTCCAGGAGGAGGCGGTAGACTTTGTTAGTAATCCTAACCGAAATCAAAATTCTTTCAATACTTATAATTCAGGGTGCAGAGGCAATCAAAATTCCAACTTGAGGAACGAAAATCATTCTGGTTTCCAGCAGCGTCAAAGTCTATTCCAGGATTCCGGTGAGGGAGCGAGTAGCAGGCAGAAGAAGACCACTTTAGAGGAGATGAAGGCACAGCAGACAAAGATGTTGTCACAACTCATGACTCGAGAGGATTCCTAACACAAAGAGACCCAAGAGAAAATTCAGGAGCAAGAGTCATTCATGAGAAATCAGGGAGTGTCAATTCAGAATCTCGAGCGGCAGATGGGGGAGATAGTGAGTCGATTAAATGAGAGGTCACCGGGTACACTTCCGAGTAATACCGAGCAGAACCCGAAGGATTCGCGAAGCTTGTGACGACGAGGAGCGGTGCAGGGGCGCACATCGAGCCCGTGATTCAGGAGGCGACTAGAGAAGGAGTCGTTGAGGAGCCTACGGTCGATGGAGAAGAGCAGGTGGACGAGGACATTCAGTTGGAGTCTCCACCGGCCAAGGTGCATCCGAGGCGAAGCCCAGGCCGAAAACCAGCAATTACCCAGCACACCTGCGAGAGTCTATAAACCTAGAGTTCCATACCCTGGGAGACTCCACAGGGAAAGAGACGAGGGGCAGAACTCCAAATTCCTTGATCTTTTGAAGCAGCTTCACTTTAACATTCCATTCCTTGAGGCACTCACTCAAATGCCGAAATATGCAAAGTTCCTTAAGGATATTCTTTCGAATACGGAGAAGTTAGCTGAAGTCTCTTCCATCCCATTTAGTGCTAGTTGCTCTACAGTCTTGCAGAGAAAGTTACCAGAGAAGATAACCGATCCTGGGAGTTTCACGATTCCATGTATCTTGAGTGATGATACGGTGGTTTATGCGCTGGCGGATCTTGGTGCCAGTATAAATCTCATGGCGTATTCTGTGTATCGCAAGTTGGGTTTAGGCGAGCCGAGGCCTACAAGGATGAGTATCCGGCTTGTTGATAGTTCTATGAAATGCCCCTGAGGGGTGGTCGACAACATGCTCGTTCGTGTCGACAAGTTCATCTTCCTGGTGGACTTTGTCGTCTTGGACACGAATGATAATGATAGTGTCCTACTTATCTTAGGCCGACCATTCCTTGCCGCTGCGCAGGCGTTGTTCGACGTCTGCGAGGGTAAGTTGATTTTGAGAGTTGGGGATGAGAACGTCACCTTTAACGTTCGACGGTCACTGAAACACCCCAAGTCTGCTGATGACTTCTTATACTTCATCGATACCATCATGGAACATGTTGGGGAGTTTTTCAGTGAGATTTGTGGAGGATCTGCCTCTGGCACCCAGATTCTCGATAGGGAGATTTCAGAGATTGAGATGGTTGCCATGACCGATCAGTCCTTGGATGACGACACTGAGCCACATGGCCTGGAAACTGGTGTGTCTGTTGGGATCGTACGAGATGATACGATGGACCGACCTTCCATCGAGAGTCCTCCTTCTTCCTTAGAGCTTAAGGAGTTGCCTGCCCATCTGGAGAATGCGTGTTTAGATGAAGAGAGGAAGTTGTTGGTTATTATTGCATCTGCTTTGACGAAGGTCGAGAAGAGGAAGTTGTTGAGGGTGCTATGAGAGTATAAGGAGTCGATTGCATGGAATATTATCGACATTAAGGGTATCTATCCTTCGTTTTGCATTCATAAAATCCTTATGGAGGATAATTTCAAAACCGTCGTTCAGCCGCAAAGGCGGCTCAATCCGAAGATACAGGAGGTTGTGAAGAAGGAGATCATTAAACTCCTTGATGCGGGGTTCATTTTCCCCATTTCTGATAGTGCTTGGGTGAGTCCAGTTCAAGTGGTTCCTAAAAAGAGTGACATGACTGTCGTCACAAATGAGAGGAATGAGCTCATTCCCACTAGGACTGTGACTGGATGGAGATTCTACATCAACTATCGCAGACTGAATGATGCCACCAGGAAAGACCACTTTCCTTTATCCTTCATTGATCGGATGTTGAAGCGCTTGGCAGGTCAGCAGTACTACTGCTTCTTAGATGGTTTCTCTAGGTATTTCCAGGTTCCGATAGCTCCCAATAACCAGGAGAAACCCACTTTTACCTGTCCTTACGGAATGTTTTCCTATTGACGTATGTCGTTCGGATTGTGTAACGCTCCAACCACATTTCAGAGATGCATGGTGGCTATTTTCCAGGACAAGATCGAGGACTCCATGGAGGTGTTCAAGGACGATTTTTTTTGTATTTGGGAGTTCCTTTGATCATTTCCTTTCTAATCTTGAGAGGATGATGGCCCGCTAAGTTGACACTAACCTAGTCCTTAACTGGGAGAAGTGTCATTTCATGGTACGCGAGGGAAATGTTCTGGGGCATCGGATTTCAAGTGCAGGGATAGAGGTTAACCGAGCAAAGGTCGAGACCATTTCTAATCTTTCCCCGCCCACTTCTGTGAGATCCATCCGGAGTTTTCTAGGTCATGCCGGGTTCTACCGCCGCTTCATCAAAGATTTTTCTAAGATCGCGAGACCAAACTTCTGGAGAAGAATGCTCCATTCGTTTTTTCTGAGCAGTGTATTGAGGAGTTTGATCTTTTGAAAGAAAAACTCGTTAGCGTCCCGATCATGATTGCCCCCGACCGGTCGTTACCATTCGAGTTGATGTGTGACGTGAGCGACTTCGCAGTCGGAGCAGTTCTTGGACAGCGGAAGGATAAGCACTTCCATCCGATTTACTACGCTAGCCAGACCTTAAATGGTGCACAGGAGAGTTATACCACCACTGAGAAAGAACTTTTAGTTGTGGTGTTTGCATTCGATAAATTTAGGTCTTATCTAGTTTTGACCAAGACGATTGTGTACACGAACCATGTTGTTGTTCGATATCTCTTTAGAAAGCAGGATGCTAAGCCTCGTCTTATCCGATGGATCATGTTCCTTCAAGAGTTTGATATTGAGATTAGTGACAAAAAGGGAGCCGAGAATGTGGTGGCCGATCATCTTTCGCGTCTAGAGGGAGCGGAGTTAGGAGATTCGGGGGTCAGGATCGATGGCTGTTTTCCGACAGAGAGCCTCATGTTTGTTACAATGCAGGAGGAGGTTTTTCCATGGTTCAATGACTTCGCTAACTAGCTTGTGGGCGGGTACCTCCCGAAGATGCTTTACCAACAAAAGAAGAAATTCTTTGCTGATGTTAAGTTCTACCTATGGGACGACTCGTATCTTTTCCGTATCGGTGCTGATCAGCTGATTAGGAGGTGTGTAGATGCTAAGGAGGGATGACAGATTCTGGGCCATTTTTATGTAGGACCGACAAGAGGTCACCACGGTGCGAGTTCGACGGCAAAGAAGGTGTTTGATTCTGGTTTTTATTGGCCTTCGATTATTAAGGATGCGCATGCATTTGTGAGGAGTTTTGATCATTTCCAGCATGTCGGCAACATCTCGTCACGAAATGAAATGCCCCAAAACGCTATTCAGGTTTGTGAGGTTTTCAATGTGTGGGCCATTGATTTCATGGGACAGTTTCAATATTTGCGTGGGAACACGTACATACTCGTGGCCGTTGATTATATTTCAAAGTGGGTTGAGGCCAAGGCTTTACCCACGAATGATGCCCGAGTTGTGGTCTGATTTCTTAACAGTCTTTTTGCTCGTTGTGGTGTACCGAAAGCCTTGATCAGTTATCGAGATACTCACTTCTGCAATGCGCAGATGGAGAAGGCGTTGCAATGCTATGGGGTCACCCATCGGCTTGCGACCGTCTACCACCCATAGACTAGTGGGCATGTGGAAGTGAGTAATCGGGGAATCAAACGTATTCTTGAGAAAATGGTTGGTTCGAATCGTTGGGATTGGTCCGACGAATTGGATGACGCTTTGTGGGCCTTTCATACAGCCTACAAGACTCCGACCGGTTCCATGCCGTTTCGGATGATTTATGGGAAGGCATGTCATATACCTGTCGAGTTGGAAATTCGTGCTTCATGGGCCCTTCAAAATGTTAATCTTGATATATCTGCCACGGAAGGCACTCGTTTCCACCAGTTGCATGAGTTAGAGGAGCTGCGTGATCACGCGTACGCGTAGTCGCTTAAGTATAAGGAGTGGACGAAGGAACTGCGTGATAGAAAGTTGAAGGGTAATAAGCAGTTCAAGTGTGGGGATCTTGTTATATTGTATAAATCCTGGTTGAGGTTATTCCCGGGAAAGTTGAAACCCCGATGGTCAGGACCGTTCACATTCACTGAGGTATTCCCGTATGGCACTATTGAGATACAAGATAAGAGCGGGAAATTTAAGGTGAACGGTCATAGGTTGAAGCACTACATAGGCGAGCCAGTTGCTGGTCAGACAGCCGAGGTATTCTACCTTGACCCACTCACCGAGGCGTAGACGTGTTGGATGCATCACTCGGGAGATAGCCTGAGTTGTAGAGTGTGTACTTTTTGTTTTTGCTCTCGGTTTTACTTATTTTTTCTTTGTTAGGATGTTCCAAATTGAAACCGCTCGTACTCAATTTCCATCCGACTCGGTCGATTTTAGGGGTATTCTATAAAAAAATAAATAAAATAAAATAAAAATACAAAAATACAAAAAACACAAAAATATTTTTATTTCTTATGTTTTGTTTTCTATGTTATACGCCGCTACATGCGAGCGAGTTTGAGTTATTGCAGGTATGATTATGCGCATGGTAGCTCTGATGGCATTTTGGAACTGGTTCTCCCGAGATTGCGGTCGCGAATGAAATGCTATACGGTCATTCGATGGATACACAGCTGGTGAAGATTCTGCATATAAACCACGGGAGTAACTCGTTCTCTGTTTTATTCTTGAAAATTTTAAGTTCTATTTTTATTTTATTTTATTTTTCTTTCTTTTTCTTTTTCTTTTTCTCATCGAGGACGATTTCGTTCTAAGTTTGGGAATGAGAGTTTATTTTACTTAGTTGTAAAAAAATAGTTGTAAAAAAAATAATAATATTTTTGCACTCTTTCGCTTAAAAATATGTCGGTTACTTAAGTTTGAGGGATATATACTTGTATATGTTTGGTCCTGTCATCTACTTGTAGACATACGGGATATCCATTTACTTGAAAACTGAAAGTGACTGGGGTGGCTGTTGTGTGTTTTGTTTAATTCTTTCACTTAAAATTATGTCGGTTACTTAAGTTCAAGGAACATGTATTTTTATATATGTTTGGTCATGTTATCTACCTGTAGACAGCCATTTACCCGAAAACTGAAAGTAACTGGGGCGACTGAATTTTAAAAAAAAAGTCCCTTGAAATTTGTTTTTCTTCTACGTCAAACAGGAAAAGATATTATTATCGTTGTATTAACAATCTCTCGGAAATTTTGAAAATATAATAATAATAATAATATTAATAATAATAATAAAAGAAGAGATGGTTTGCATATCTGATTTGGGATGTGTTGGTAGGCCCAACTAGCTTCGATAGTCCTCTTTAGCATATTTAATATACCTAATAATTTGAGAAAGGGTGAAACCAAATTTCAATACTTAGGGAGGATTACCATAATCTAATAACTGTGAGACGGTAAGACTTAAATGCACTCAAACCAGCACACCACCACAATGTCCATCTTTTTACGAGCTTAGAAAATAGTTATATTTATTTAGGTGCAAAAAAAAATCTTGCAAAAGCATGAAAAAAAAGAGAAGTACAAATAAAAGATGCAAAAAGCATCCAGAAATAGTAAAAGAGGCCAAAGATGCACATACTAGACGGGGCTGAGAGTTTACGCATTGCTTAGGGGATAGTGACTATGAGGTTATCGTTATTGGGGCTCGAGGTTCTTAGTCAATAAATATCAAATTAGGGATTTATAAGACAAAGTCCAATAATATTTAGGAATAGCTCGTGCGGCCTCCACATGACCATTCATCCATCAAATTTCACCGAGTGCATCTAGTTAGTACCATCAACGAGTCCTTGGCTTACGGTGATTTGTCGAACCAGTATGTTTCGACTCTAGTTTTTCTAACTCTCTTTGTCTGAGATGGGGTAGGCGTAGCCGTGACTTTTGAACCTAAAACGCTTAATGCAATTAAGGGCTTGATTGGTTAGTGGTTAGGTTTAAAGTGGACAAATATACCGGCAATCGCGGTCAATATGTCGAGCTATTTCTATTGTTTAAATAATATTAAATAATATTGGAGTTTGTTGTTTTCACTTGGTTATGATCCTGTGTAGATTTCTTTTTCAGTGACGAAAAAGTCTTAAGTGTGGGGATGTTTGATTTGTTTTAAAACACACTCGTTTTCCGCACCATTTATCATCATTATAATCGCTTATTTATATAATAATTGATGTTCTTAACTTATTTTAGCATGATCTTACATAATTATATATTTTGTAGGTTGCATTTTTAAAGAAGAAAAGAACCGAGTTTTTGCAAGACATAAAGGCCTTTTACGCTCAAATTTTGAAGAACCAAATTAAAGCCCGACCCGAGCTCATTTGTTTGAAACCTTGCATGAGTGTAATATATAATAACATCAAAATAAAAAAAAATCCTAAGCTAGAAAAAAACTTCCGTGCGGCAGTTTGAAGCATCAAGAAGAAAAAAATATAAGCCAACTTGGTTTTGCTCCAACTTGGCGGCTAGGAACAGCAAACAAATAAAAAAATTAAAGACCTAACATTCCCAAGGAATCCCGATCGCAAGCAGCAGCAAAGAAAGAAAAAAAATAAAAAACTTAACTTGGTCAACACTTCCGATCGGCCAGCAAGGAAAGAAAAAACAAAAGAAATTTGAAGCAAATTTTTTTCTCAAGTGTTTAAGCAGCCAAGGACATCCAAGAATATCATCTTACATCCATATAAACTTTGGTTTGATTTATGGTTCATTATTCTCTTGTTTTTTTATATTGAAACTGAATTATTTTGCAATTGAGTTAAGGATTAAGTTGTTCTTGATTATACTTGATTGTAGATCGAGTTTGATTATGAATTAGTTGAGTATTATGATGGTTATTATGAAGTTTTGTTGTCGTCCAAATAACATGAGTAGCTAATCTTGTTAGTTTTACCTAGGTTTGATGATAATTGTTCGGTTTTGATGAGTTTTATGGATTGTTTGATCAAAAGACTTGAAGTATTATTGTAAAGTTTCATTTAATATTGAATTAGATTGTGTTTAGTGGCTGGGATTTTATTAATTATATTTCATAAACCTCTTGCTTCGATTGATTGAATTTTGTTTTGATTAATTGTATCTTGTTTGATTCTTTACTTGGTGTTTAGAATTTGTATGCGGTAGATATCACCGTAGGGTTTTGTTGAGTGTGTTTTGGTATAAATCAGCGGGTAAGCACCTTCTTAGAGACTGAGTGGTGATAAGAAGTAAGGTCGTCTCATAGCCTTTGCATACTAGGATTAGGATTGCACAAGAGCGAGTTCGGTTCTTGTCGGGTTTGGGCTTGTGGGCGACTAGTTGGTCTAATATATGTTAAACTAAATTGTTCCTCTATCCTTGTTTGTGTAGTATTCATTTCCATTAGGGTTGAGTGTCGGTGAGTCCGAGAGGAGAGTCGACATTAGAACACCTTAGTAATCGTTTTCCCGTTTGTTTTTAAAATCAATTAAGTGTAAGTTAGGGTTTGTTAGTGAGACCGAGAGGTGATCTAGCTAGCTTGTGCGAGCCTTAGTTGTGTCATCTTTAGATACCGGTATCGTGAGATCATTCAATCCTTTTGCTTGTTAGACCGTCAATTTGATTCTTACCTAGGTAGACGTTTTCTCCATATTCGTTAAAACCTCGTCAAGTTTTGTTAAGTGTTTCACTTAGTTTGGTTAAGTTAAGTTAATTAATTTAGTTAAAGTAATTTAGGTCAAGTAGTTTTTAATTATTAAAAATCAAATAAAAATATATTATTCTTAGGAAGGCCTTGTCTAGGGTTTAGTAATCGTAGGCGTTTTCACGTGTCCTTGTGTTCTATACTCGAACTTCTTAGGTCTATGCTACTTGTGATCGGTACACTTATCGGTTGTGTGTGGCGTTATTAGGAATTTTCGTTTTAAAAAATTAAAGCTTAGTTGTGAGTCTTGTAGAAAGAAGTATTCATTAGACACACATCAGAGAGGTCCATCATTATAATCACATCATGTCGTAGTGACCGGCGTTCGATCGCATGACAAGGTTTCACCGACAACTCAATTACCCATTTATGGTGACCAATGCCCGATTCTCATGGCAATGGTTTAGCCCACACATTATTATTTGTTTGAATTATTTATATGCTATGATTTGATTGGTTATAATCACAGATAACAGTTTTGCTCTTTATTTATATATTATTATATCATAATATAAAAATTGGTGATTTTCTAACTCAACCTCATGTTGAAAAAAATATATTTTGTACGCATTTGCGGGTTATCAGGTTGTATTGTTTAGCAAAATGAAGACCACGTAGAGATGCCTTTTAGGATTTAAAACCTATTCAAGATTATTAGATTAGTTTTGTAATTTCTTTATACGTGATGTACTCATTTGCAAATTGTTTATTTAAATAAAATAAATAGATATTGTCATATTTTAATTTGCATGATAGTACCTTGTGAGCTTTGAACAATCAGTTCGCGCCCCGGCATTTCCGCCTTAGGTTGGGGTGTGACAAATTGGTATCAGATCCGAAGGTTTAAGAAAGGTCGTTAGTGGTGTCCTAGAAACATGCTTAGGACCCCATACATGCTTATTTGTTTACCTTATGTGTTATATTTATTTGTTTACAGTTTACGTATTTACTTTCTAGATTAAATGCTTATATAATTGTTTATTTTTATTTCCATGCACACACAACTTCGAACCTATGCTTCACGTTCAAAATATTTTTATAACTCCGAGGCTACGCTTCAATTTCAAAATATTTTTATTAAATTTTATTAGATTGCCTTTCATTGTTGGGAAATTTCTTAAGAATTCCCTAAGTTTTGTTTTAACCTCTTTCCCCTTAAAGCGAGGGAGCGTGACAAGATTCCTCGCTAAAGTGGAAATTGTCATACGACCGACACTCAAAGCGTTTTACGTAATCGGCTGTATGGTTAAATTCTTTATTGTGTTTTAATGCTTTTAAAATGTCTAGTCGGGTGGAAAACCATGGGACGCCATGGACACGCCAACTGTTCATTTGCACAATTCATTTTATTTGCGATATTATGTTAGAGCATTATCATCCGTGGTGATACACGAGATGCTTCAACTGCTCATGTTTACATTCATCTACTCGTTATTTAGTTTGGTCGGTTAAAACGCCATGTAACGCTCATTGGTAGACAAACTCAATTATATTGTTGATATGTTATTTAGCTGGGACAATAAAATGTCATGGACAAGCTCATAGGAAGCTCAACTCACACATGTGTTTTGTTTTGGTATACTAACAAGTTGGGAAAATGAAATGCCAGGTAAAGCTCAAGGGAAGCCCAACTCACACATTTGTTTTGTTTTGGTATGCTAACAAGTTGGGAAAATAAAATGTCATGGAGAGCTCATGGGAAACCCAACAAATCGAAGAATTGTTTATTCATTTATTTGTTTGTATATTTGATTTCATTTGAAACTGTCTACGATTTGATTTAATTACTCAATTAATCAATTACTCAATTACACTTGAATCAAGATTTATTGATTTGATCTATTCACATACTCAAAAAAAAATTTATCCTTATGATTGAACACAAATCATTCACTCATCAAGACTCAATTATCACAAGTCAATTATAACTATTTCTATTCAATCATTGGATTGATTTTTCTCATATTGATCTTGTCACATTCACAAGTTGTCAAGAAACAACTAATATATTATTTTGGTTTGTCTCATGCACATCTCATCCTCTTATTAACCTATCAAATAACTTCCATCTAATTATTACATAGTTTATTAAACAAATGGTTTTCTCATACTCATGATATCACATATTCAACTATCAAACCATTTCAAATAACTCACCACATTCATAAACTATCAAACACATTGCAAGATTACCATCCTCAAAATTTTAATTGATATCATCTTAATTTGTCATAATTTGATAAAACTCATTTACTCATCTGATTGATCAATTCATTTTAATTCTAACTTATCCTTAAGTTATGAATAAACACTAGCATAACATATTTATATTTCTTTTTCTCAACAACTCATATGAAATTCACAGCATATCAGTCCTCTTATGAAATCTCAACTTATTTAACATAGAATGTTTTCTCAATATCTAACAACATCAATCATCTATTTTCTATAACAGCCGTATGGCCACTCGTATAGTAACTCAAATTCAAAATGGTAATGCAATCAATTCAATCTTGTTCATTAAATTCTTTTGTTGGAAGTTTCAATTAGTTTACCCCTACTCATTCCCATAATAATAACAACAAAAATAACAAGCGCAAGTCTAATCATCAAAACTTTGCTATTAATCAATCAATCAACCTCAATTATTCAACTTAATATAGATAATCAAGGTGTTCTAAATCAGATGAATCAAGTCAATCGTAACTAAGTTTCTTAAAGAAGATTTTTATTGCTTTCGTCATTCATATTTAAACCTATTTTATAACAACTCTTTATTCGATTTTGGATGTTAACAATTGCAATTTGAATAACCTATCAATCTTATATGTCCTCATACAAATAAAATTTTATCCTCCCCAATACAAATAACTAATTGATATCGTATTTCTAGTTTATTTGATCATTCTTGCTTATCACAATCCATCTCAATATCATATATAAGGAATCCTTTCATTTTCAACTTTCAAGGTTTGTATCCCATTTATCAACAGATGCTTTAGTTGTTCATTCTCGCTTATCACAATCCATCTCAATAGCATTTATAGGGAATCCTTTCATTTTCAACTTTCAAGGTTTATATCCCATTTATCTGGAGATGCTTTAGAAACTTTAGTATTTTATTAAAACAACTCAAGAGTTCAAATCATTTTTATTTTTATTTTATACAACTATGATCTACTGGTTTACAATCAAAATGAATTAAAAATTTTCTAACAATGTTATGTCTTTCAAAAATGATTTGTAACCCACACGATGGGACGAGTTATGTGGACCAACCGACGACAAAATTAATTATGGTCCGGAACATAATTACCAAAGTCATCGCATGGAAATCATAGTACGTACAACCGTGTGTCATAATCTAGAACTGAAAGTAGTTTTACGGTAACGGTACCAATGTTAATATGGTGGATACGTCGTTGGTACATCCTATATATAAGTGCCCTTATCGGATTGTCATTTGTAGTGTTGCGTCGATAACTCGAAGTTCCACGTTATGATATATCTTAAATTTTATTTGCAATTTTTACTTTAACAAAATTTATCCATTCTAAATAGTAAATTTGTTTTAGTATTCATTAATTTTGGGACAAAATTCCAAAAAGTAGGGGTTACTGTAACATCTCGGATTTTCCGGACTTATTCTTTTTCGCTTCGATATATCCGAACGTTGGTGAAATATTAAAATAATATCTCAAGCATATATTTATAAAATCGTCTATGTGAAATTTCATGTAAAATGATTATGTGCTTAGTTCGTAGCTTGTTTCATGAAATTTCAATCGTCTGTGCGTAATTTGTTGGTTTTTGGCTTTCACAAGAATAATATTTATTCGTACCTATTATCAATTTATATTTTATATCATATTATCAAATGCAAACTGTTAATATTTGTGTTGTGTATCAATTGAATGACTAATTGATATTTGCTATTTGTTTATTTGTTTATTTTATTGAATTCGGAGAGGCCCATCATTATAATCACATCATGTCGTAGCGGCCGGCTTCCGATCGCATAACAATGGGTTCACCGAAAACCCAATTACTCATTTATGATAACCAATGCCCGATTCGCATGGCAACGGTTTAACCCATCCATTGTTATTTGTTTGAATTATTTACATGCTATGATGTGATTAGTTATACTCACAGATAACAGTTTTGCTCTTTATTTATATATTATTATATTGTAATAAAGAAACTTGTGATTTTCTCACTTAACCTCGTGTTGACAAAAATATATTGTGTACGTATTTGCAGGTTACCTGGTTGGATTGTTTAGCAAGATGAAGAACACGTAGAGATACCTTTTAGGATTTAAAACCTATTCAAGATTATTAGATAAGTTTTGTAATTTCTTTGTACTTGATGAACTCATCTGCAAATTGTTTATTTAAAAAAAATAAATAGATATTGTCGTATTTTTATTTGCATGATAGTACTTTGTGAGCTGTGAACAAACAGTTCATGCCCCGATATTTCCGCCTTAGGTTGGGGTGTGACAGATTGGTATCAGATCCGAAGGTTTAAGATAGGTCGTTAGTGGTGTCCTAGAAACATGTTTAGGGCCCCATACGTGCTTATTTGTTTACCTTATGTATTATATTTATTTGTTTACAGCTTACGTAATTACTTACTAGATTAAGTGCTTATTTAATTGTTTATTTATATTGGCATGAACACACAACCAATTTAAACATTTGCTTGCTTATGCTTCCACCTTATCCATGAAGAGATAAATTTAAACCAAGGGTTGTACGTTGTGTTTTTCTAGGTTATCCTCTTGGTAAAAAGGCATACAAATTGTATGACATTGACACAAACAAATGTTGTCATATCTCGTTGTCATATCTCGAGACGTTTTCTTTGAAGCTTTATTTCCCTCTATAACTAAATCCAAAGATAGCTTCATTTTCATATATTGATCTTATTAATCGTTTTTTTATGATCCCTTCTTCTACTCCTCCTACTGCTCCTGCTACTAATCATTCACCTTCTCCTACTACTCTTGCTCTTAATCTTGTTCCTCATCCTTCATATTCTATTTATATCCCTGATCTTGTTTGATGATCTCCGAGAACTTCTGTCCCGCCCTCTGTTAGTGCACGGTTTTGCGTCTTGAGTCTTTATAATTATCAGTAATGTATTTGTTCATTTTTGTTTAATGTAATAAACAAGTATTTAGTTAGTTCGCTATGTATGTATCTAGTTCGCTAAGGATGTTTAGCGAACTAGATCTTAAGTTAAGTCTCCTCTGATTCGTTAAGGATGTTTAACGAATCAGGGGGTGATTCGTTAATCTATTTCGTTTATAATGTATGTAACGAAGCGGACTCTAGTTCGTTAGGGGATGTTAACGAACTAGGTCCGTCTTCTATTTATACGTGAACACTGTTCACGCTTAATTTAAGTTTTGAGAGATAATTAATGAAACTCTGTCAAAATTGCTCTCGTTCTTCATCTTAATATTATTCATACTTACATACACTAATACTGATAATAGATATAACATATATAATCACACGTAATTATGTGCTAGATCCGTGATATAGGATTAATAGTATTCATATAGATCTGAGATCTGTTTATAGTTTTTGTATTAGATATGTGTTTAAACAAGTGGTATCAGAGCTTTCGGGGCTCAATTACGCTTAATTTGGGTGTTTATTTGATTATTAGACTGATAAGTAGTATTACGTATTATTAAGGTTCTGTTTGATTAATTTTGAATCAATTTAAGTATAATTGATTGAATTATGGAAGGTTTGGACTAGATTTGAGTTGGTTAAGATATAGGAAAGGTTTAGAGGATTGGAATTGGATATTGGTTATGTTTCGGATTGGTATGTTTGGATCCGAATTTGGCCGAAAAACAGGGTATGATTTTTGGTCAAATTGGTTTTGGTCGTTTGTGAATTGAGTTACGAGTACTGTTGATTTGGATTCGTGATTGTTTCGCGAGTAATTTGGTAGTTTATTGGTGTGATTTGGTTATGAATTGAAAGAGTATTACAAATTTGAGTTTTCTGGGTTCATGTTCTTCATTTCCAGATTTCTGGAAATCTTCTTTGAAGATTTGAATATATTAATATTCAAGTTTGATTCGTTAATCTGAACTTGATTCGTTAACATATTTCATCAATTCGCTAAAGGTTATCGTTGATTCGTTTCATCAGTTCGCTACTTAATCTGATTCGTGTTAAATAGATTCGTGTAACACGTGTCTACTTTGGGAATTGTGTCATAACAACCTTTGCCCCGTGGCATTCGGTGTCAGAGTTTGTTACAAACCGGTGTAACAACCTGATTCGCTATCAACTGAAGATGGTTCGTTATCTGTTTCACTAAGTCTACCTTAGCAATTCGTTACTGAAAATCTTCTAATTCGTCAAGATTCCACTTAGCAATTCGCTAGCCGATTCGTTAGTAAATTCGTTAATTTGACTTACTGTTACATCTGATTCATTAGTCAATTCGTTGACTTTCTGATTCGTTTAGATTGATTCGCTAAGATCAATTGTGACTCGCTATCTGATCAATCTTAGATTCTTTAAGATTTGATTCGTTAATTCACTGTTCACAGTTCGCTACAGCTGTTCATAGTTCGCTAATTCTTTACATTTAAACCTTAAATTTTAGATATTTGTCAAAAATGGCTGGTATGTATGCACTAGCCTCACAGAATATGTTAATGCAACAAATGTTGCAACTTGATACTGAGACAGGATCACATTCGAAATGTCCAAGATTGATGAAGTTCGGTGATTTTGCCAAATGGGAACCTAGGTTTCGTGCTCATCTAGGATCAGTTCATCCTGACTGCTCATATTGTTTAGATGAAGTTTATACTGTTCCTATGATTGGGGATGAGACTATCGGATTCAGACCTAAAGCTATATCTCAATACTCACAAGAAGAGAAGAAAGCATTAGAGATAGAAACAAAAGCCTATTCTACTCTAACCATGGCTTTACCTGAAAATATCTTTCACCAAGTGGGTAGTATAAAAATATGTGCCTCTTTGTTTCAACATATCCGAATGAGAAGTATGGGAAACACGGCTGAAAGCAAAAAGGTGATGCTTATGTTTAAATTCAGAAACTTTAATTTACTCAAAGGTGAGACGGTTGAGGAGATGACAACGAGATTCAATCACTTAATTGCAGAAATGGATAAAATGAAGTTGGAAATTTCTGAGTTTGACAAGATTGATACTATTAAGAGTGCACTACCAAGTTCGTACTCTACTTTTCTAATGGTATTAAAAGAAAACAGTTATTTCAATGAAGACTTGACTGCAAGTGAGTTTTTACAAAAGATTGAAGCTCGTGAGTATGATCTCAAGTGTCAAATATCATCAAAGGAAAGTCAAGATCCTGCTTTCTATGGTGGTAGCATGCCTCTAAGTTCAACAATTTCACCGATCACTGCTTTTCTGACACATAACGCAAGAGAAAATGAAACAACAATTTATAGTGATCCTAGAGCATGTTTCTATACTGCTGGTAACTCTGGATCACCAAATTTTTCTGCTGGTTCAGGAAGTTCATCCACTACAAATCAATACTCATCACCTCCAAACGTCAACATGAAAGAAGCTGAAAAAATTTTTGCCTTTTTATCAGCTTTCATGACTTCTTATGAAAATCTGGTGAGTAGAAAATTGCTACTAGTGATCTGACTGATGAAGACTATGATCAGATTGATCCAGACGACTTAGAAATCATGGATTTAAAGTGGAACATGGCAATGATTGTTCGTAAGGTGAAAAGATTTATGCAAAGAACAAGAAAAGATCTTCCTACCCTGAACAAGAAGTTGGGATTTGACAAGTTAAAGGCGAAATGTTATAACCGTCAAGAATTCGAGCATTTTGCAAAAGAATGTGACAAACCAAAAAAGGAGTATAATGGTCCTCGTGGTCAAAATTCAAACTCTTCAACAACACGAGGTAATAATGCTGAGAATAAACCATCAAGTTCTGGGTCACAAGCAATGTTAGCTAATGGAGATGATTGGTCACAACGACTACTGTGCAATGATACTCAAGCTAATCTGGCTTTGTTTGGGTTGTCTCAAGATTTTCATGATGCTAGTGGAAGTGAGGTATCTTCTGATAATGATTCTGGATCGGATTCTGATGATTCCTGTGACAAGCCTAAAACTGTCTTTGCTTGCATGGCTAAGATCAATGAGGTTAGTCATTCTATTTCTGCTACATCATCGGTTAAAGTAAATTGTGTTGACTGTGAATCTAACAAACCTAAGTTGGAATCTTTAAAGAATCACAATGACAATTTAGTGAGAGAAATTACTTCTCTAAAGGATACTTATCGACAATCTCTCGAATCTCAAATGAGATCTCGTGAAAAGATTGAAGCATTGCCGATAAGTAACCATGATCTCAAAGCTGAGTTATCTGTGAAAATGACAATTAATGATCAAAAGTTTCAAGAAATTTTGAAACATCGTTCGAAGATAACCGAACTTGAGAATGAGGTCCTTGAGTTAAAGAACAAATTGGGTAAATTTCAAAATTCTTCTTTTCTGTTAAATGAAATTATAGAAGTTTCTGGAAAACAAAAAGATTCAAAAAAAGGTATAGGTTTTGTTGAAATTCCTCCACCATTTCACAATGATTATAAAATTAATCCTTTTGCTCCAACTGAGGAAGATGTTATTCTTAAAGAACCTGTGATATCAGAAAAATCAAAACCTGTTACTACTAAAGGTCTTAAACCCCAATCTTCAACTCAGAAACCTCATGTTCAAAGCAACAAAGTTTTTGTCGAAAATGTTGACAAAGTTATCATTGAGGATGTGTTTGAACCTGAAATTATACACAAGAACAAGAACATTCCAAGTTCTAATCACATACTGTGTGAACCTCATGAATTTGAGGAGGCTGTGTATGGTTCGCACACAACTAAGATGAAACAAGATGTTCATGTTAAACCAGTGAAGGCTAAGAAACCAGAAAAACCCAAAATTTCTGATGAGGATTTGTTGCGTTTCATAAATCCTAATGCATCGAAGCCGTCATCTGCTCGTGTGTTTAAGTTAAAGGGGATGGACACTATGTTCACTGAGAAAGACATTCCAATAAGTATCATTAAACCAGAACTGATTGAGAGTGTGTTTCACAATGAAACTTCCAAGATTCATGAACTTGAACGTTTGTATGCTCAAGCGAAAACAACAGCTCCATCTGATCCATTCACTAAAGCAAAGCAAGTTTTAAAACAAGCTAAAAAGGTTCAATTTGTGAAGTCAACTAGGACAGATACTTTGAAAAGTTTTTCAAATTGTTCTAATTTAGATTTTTACTTGAAAAAGAAATCTGAATTATCTGATGATTTTGCTAAGAGCATGACCAAAAATGTGAGTCATCATTCATAATCTGTGTCACATGTTCCAACAAATTTTCAACATCATCATGTTGACATGCGAAGATGTTTCCTTTGTGGTCAACAAGGTCATGTAGTACGAAGCTGTGGCCAACAGAACTATCAGAATCTTCATCCTTTTATCAAGGACCACTCCAAACCGGTTCCTCTGGTAAAGGAAATTCTGAAACGACCTGTGTAGTATGCTGATGATACTCACATTATGTTTTCGAATATACATCCTCGAAAAGTTGTTCATGTAAATGAAACTCATGGTTCCGTTAAACCTAAGTTTATTCCTACTGAACCATTATGCAAAAATGTTAATTCAAATGTAGTTCAAGTTGCGTATCTAAGACGAAAGTCTAAGAAACCTGTAACTTTTTATCAAGTTGCTGAACAACAATTGAATGCAACTAAGGCTAATTTTTTTCAAGAAAACCAAAAGGTGCCCAAGACCGAGGCCTGGGCTGCCTTTTTGAACTAATCATTTTCATTTATGTGTAGGGTACATCCAAGACCATTTCTGGTGAAAACTGGATCATGGATAGTGGATGTTCTCGTCATATTACTGGGAATCTCAACCTCTTAACAAACGTGAAAAATATTCAAGGGGGTTATGTGGCGTTTGCTGGGAATTCTGGGGGTATGATTACACAAGAAGGTGATGTTTCAAATGGGAAATTACTTTTGAGAAGGTTAACTATTGTGATAAAGTGGACCATCATTTATTGAGTGTATCGCAAATCTGTGATAAGCAATACACTACAGTATTTACAGATAAAGAGTGTCTGATCTTGAAACCGGGTTATGTGATACCCGAGGACATGGTTGTCATGCGATCACCTTGATCAAATGATATTTATGTCTTGAATATGAATTCTAAAGTATCTACATCGATCGAAACGTGTTTTATATCGAAAGCAACCGAGAAAGATTCAGTTCTTTGGCATCGAAGAATGGGTCATATACATGTTCGAAAGATGAACTACTTGATGGCAAATGATCTGGTCGAGGGTGTGTCATTAAAGAATTTTAAGTTATCCGATCATTGTATTGTTTGCAAGAAGGGCAAACAAAAGAAGAAACCGCACCCATCTAAATTATTAATTCCATTGATACTCCGCTTGAACGACTTCATATGGATTTATTTGGTCCAGTGAATCGTGCGAGTATTTCTTGAGACTGGTATTGCCTAGTAGTTACAGATGATTATTCACGATATTCATGGGTCTTGTTTATGAGTTCAAAAGATCAAACACCGGGTCTTGTTCAAAATCTAATCACTAAGATCGAATCACTATACAAACTGAAAGTGAGGAGAATTCGAAGTGACAATGGTACTGAATTTAAAAATACTGTATTGGATTTTTTTTTTGTCCAAAAAGGAATTCATCAAGAATACAGTGCCCCATATGTACCACAACAGAACGGTGTCGCTGAAAGAAAGGATAGAACGTGGATTGAAGCTTCTAGAACAATGCTTGCTGATTCAAAGCTTCCTATCCAGTTTTGGAATGAGGCGGTGAATACTGCTTGTTATACACTCAATCGAGTTCTAACTATTAAAAGACTCAAGAAGATCAGTTATTAATTGTTGAATAATCGTAACCTAATTTAAAGTACTTGGAACCATTGGGTGTCCTTGTACTATGTTGAAAAAGGATGTGGGAAAGTTTGATGAAAAAGCCATTGAGGGTTATTTCTTGGGGTATGCGTCACCTAAGAAAAGAGTGTTTAATTTTACATCCGGTTGTGTTGAAGAATGGTACCATGTGGACTGTCAAAAGTACACTACTCCTTCTCAAGGAAAAGGTCCAGACTGGATGTTTGACGATGATGGCTTATTTAATTCATTTACTCCAACGACCGATCATCCAGATGAAGATTTAGTTCGTGCTTACTTTGAAGAACATTTGGAAATTCCAAGGTTTGCAAGTTCAAATGATGTTGAAGCTACAATAGTTGCTCCAACTGACGAACCTGATAATGAGTCTCCTGTTTATTATGATAATGCTTCTACTTCATCTGATGATAATGCAGTTGTAGATCAAGTTCCTGAACTTGATAGTGATGTTTCATCTCCTGAATTGGGTGAACATTTGATGTGTGAAAAACGTATAAAATATTAAAAACCAAGTTTTACCGAATTTACCTAAAAAACCACACACAATCGGCAAGTGTACCGGACGCAATGTAGCTAGCAAGTAAGAACGGATATCGAACCTTGGACACTATGGGTAAACTCTAATTATTAAACTTAAATGATTACTAACCTAGACTTTCTTTTGATTTTTAGAATTCTTTATATTAATTAAACTAATAAAACGTAACTAATTAAAATTAACTAAAACTAAAACTTTATAAAAATTGAGTTTTAAAACAAATATGAGAAACGACTACCTAGGTAATGGAATCCCACTAGTTAAATTAATAGTTAACGAACTTGACTTGGTTGAAAAACAATATCTTAAAAATATGATATTAAAGACCACTAAAATACGCTAGATCGCCTCTCGGCCTCACCAACGACACCTTAGAACTCTAATGACATGTGAAGCTCAATTGTTAAAGGTTTGGATCACCTCCAGGTCTCACCTTGCCTAATAATATTATGGTACCCCAAAACCCAAACCACCTCCCGGTCTCTTCGAATACAATATATATTAATATAAAGAGGGTATTTTTAATTAACTTGAACACAACTTGTATCACAATAATCTTAGGGACCTAGGATAACTCACTCCCGTGCAATTATGACCCAAACCCGCAAAAGACAAAGATGAGACAACACTAAATCACCTCCAGGTCTCTCTAGTGAAAGAACAATAAAATCTAATAAACCTTTTATAAATTACTCCTACGGTAATTTCAACCATAAACCGCAAACGAGTTGAAAACACAAAGTAAACAACCTAATCATGTGTCTAACAATCACCAAAAATTATTAAACACAAGTGGAATAAATATTATAATAATAAACTAGATTTAATTACTCAACAATATTGTGAACAAACCAATTAAAAACTTTACCATAATACTAAATCAACCAAAAATCAATAGTAGTTCGTCAAACAATTAATCTAACATAGTATTCAACCAAAACCTAGGTATTATAAAGGTTTTAGCTACTCATAAAAATATACGAAACAAATATAAAATAGAATTCACAAAAGTAATTCATAATAAAAGTTTAGTAAAACAAACCAAACTTCTTGATCTGACTTTTCGCTCCACAGCAGGGAACACAAAAATTATGTCTAGCTCTCCTTCACGTGTTCACTAGCCTTCTTGACTTCACGTTTGACTTGTGTGCACAGTAGCCGTTAAACTCCCAAATTCTCTTCTCGATATGCGCCCCCTCACCAATTATATATCCCTCACCCTCACGTGAGCTCCCAACCACACCTTGTTATGATTTTTGTTTTAACCTACTGGATCAAACCCGTCCAACTATGATAAATTTGGTGCCAGCCCATTTAAATAATTTGTTCTCTTAAACTTTGAAGTCCATGAATTCCCATTTAAATTCCTAGCAACAATATTTTGTCCCTTCTTGTTTTGTTACCTGTGTACACCAAACACAAACACAAAATAAGTAAAGTTCTTATATTTATATTTATTATTTTCATATTCACATAAACCGAACAAAAACACGTTATTATCATATTATAACTAAATCAATGCTTTTATGACATAATTACAATTCAATAGAGTGTATAAAAATGCAACGATTATATATGTGACATTAATTCTTTACTCATTTTAGCACGTTGTCTCTTAAAATATTTAAAATCCAATTATAAGCCAAATAGAATTATATTCAATAAAAAAAACTGGCTCAAAATACTTGAAAGTGTAGGAAATATTTATATAATTTATATATAATTTAGCCCATATCAAATATCCCCACACTTAAACCTTTTTCGTCCCCGAAAAATATATATATTGCAATGGAATCAGAATTCAAGACTAGTTTTCAAAACATATAGGTTATCTTTTAAGAACAGATAAACGCAAAAACCGCGATTGCCGATATTGTTGTCCACTTAAACCCAGCCACCAGCCTATCAAGCCCCCAATTTCATTAAGCGTTTTAAGTTCAAAAACCACGGCTACACCTACCCCATCCCAGACAAAGAGAGCTAGAAAAACTATAGTCAAAGCAAACTGGTTTGACAAATCACCATAAGCCAAGGACTCGTTTAATGGATGAATGGTCATGTGGAGGTCGTACTAGCTATTCCTAAATATTATTGGACTTTGTCCTATAAATTCCTAAAAAATATTTATTGACTAAAAACTTTCGAACCCCAATAGTGTATCCTCAGAGTCACTATCCCCTTGGTAACACGTAAACTCTAAGTCTCGTCTAGTATGTGCATCTTTGGCCTCTTTTCTATTTTTGAGAATGCTTCTTTGGCATTTTACAGTACATAACTTTCTTCACAAGCATTTGCTTTTCTTGAACAACTTTTGATAATACACATAATTCAAAACATACTTCTCTTTTTTTTCTTTTTTTTCGCTTTTTTTTCTTTTTTTCTTTTTTTTTTCTTTTTTTTATATCACCCTAAAGTATATAACTATTTCTAAGCTCGTAAAAACATGGACATGTGGTGGTGTGCTGGTTTGAGTGCATCTAAGTCTTACCATCTTAGAGTGTTTAGATTATAGTAATCCTCCCTAAGCATCGAAATTCGGTTTCGCCGTTTTTCAAATTATTAGATATATATAAAATCTGCTAAAGAGGACTATCAAAGCTAGTTGGGCCTACCGACAAATCCCAAGTTTAGTACGTAATCTTTTATCTAATCTCATATATAATATTAGTTTTAAAAACCAATCTCAAATTTTTCTATCATTTTCCATTATTTGCAAAAATTTTCAGTAAATATTCGGGACATTTTTTTTATTTTTATATTTTATATTTTTTTCTTTTTTTTTATAATAAAATTTGAAACTGTTTTTTTTATTTTTATTTTTTTAAAACTTTTTTTTAAAACATTTTTTTAACTTAAAAGAAAACGTCAGTTCCCATCCCCACACTTAAAATCTACATTGTCCCCAATGTAGGAATAGAAAACGACAGAAAATAAAGCAGAGTAAAAAATGCAAGCAAATAAAACAATAAATTGGAACAGACTCCCCTGGTAATAATGCAGTTATCTTCACAAGTCTCGTTCCAAGGCGACCGTATAACATTTCATTCGCAGTCGCAGCTTCTGGGTGTCCTCTACAATATGATAGGCTCAGAAAAATCCTCATCCGAATGGAGATTGAGTACGAACGAGAAAATCCAATCCTGCAAAATAAAACTCAAAACAACCCAAACAGACTCTAAGGACTAAAAGACTCAAAGAAAAATAAAACAAAGCAGAATAAAAAATAAAAATAAAAGAAAAAAAATAAAAATAATGCAACTAAAATATTGTACAAACTATACAACTCGGGCGAAGTCCCGAGTGTGCTCTCCTCCTCTACTCTCCAGGCGGATCAAGGTAGATCGCCTCCTCCTCGCGATCACCAATTAGACCTCCAACATAATGCTTCAGTGTATGCCCATTCACTTTCCAAGAATGTCCATCATCAGCCTCTATCTCAACCGCTCCATACGGAAATGCCTCCTTCACAACGAATGGACCAGCCCATCGGAATTTCAATTTACCCGGAAACAACTTCAACCGGGAATTATATAGAAGCACCTTATCCCCACACTTAAACTCTTTGGGCCCCTTAATATGTTTATCATGACGTTCCTTTGTCCGCTCCTTATACCCCCAACTTATTTCATATGCCTCATTCCGTAACTCCTCAACCTCATGAATTTGAAGAAAACCACTCTTTCCCACCGCAGATAAATCAAGATTTACGGCTCTTAAAACCCAATATGCACGGCGCTCTAACTCAACAGGAAGATGACATGCCTTTCCATAAACTAGCCGAAAGGGAGTGGTCCTGATAGGCGTTTTGAATGCAGTACTAAAGGCCCAAAGTGCATCATCTAGCTTTTCAGCCCAGTCCCTGCGACTGTTCCCTACCGTTTTCTCTAAGATCATCTTAATGCCACGATTGGTGTTTTCCACTTGACCGCTAGTCTGAGGATGGTAGGCCGTAGAAAGTCGATGGGTGACCCCATAACGTTTCAAAACCTTATCCATCTGAGCATTACAAAAGTGGGTACCCCGATCACTGATCAGGGCCTTAGGAGTACCGAATCGAGCAAAGAGTTTTTGAAGGAATCCCACTACAACTCGCGCTTCATTTCTAGGCAAGGCCTTGAGCCTCCACCCATTTGGACACATAATCGACAGCAACAAGGATGTATCTATTCCCTCTAGACATAGGAAACGGACCCATAAAATCAATGCCCCATATATCGAAGATCTCAACCACCTGGATGGGGTTTTGGGGCATCTCATTTCGGGATGAGATGTTACCGGCTCTCTGACACGCGTCACATGAACGAACAAACTCATGCGCATCACAAAAAATAGTCGGCCAATAAAATCCCGCATCAAACACGCGTTTGGCGGTATAAGTCGCACCAAAATGGCCACCAGTCGGGCCCTCATGACAATGCCGAAGAATACTACGAGCTTCATCACCAAAAACACATCTTCGAATCACTTGATCCGAGCCAATACGGAATAAGTACGGATCCTCCCAAATGTAGAACTTGACATCTGCAACGAACTTCTTCTTTTGTTGATATGTCAGTCCGGGCACTAACTCACCAGAGGATAGATAATTAGCAAGATCAGCAAACCATGGAAAACCCTCATCACTCTCTTTCAAATACAATAAAGTCTCACCCGGGAAATCATCACCAATTCCTTGTTCCCAGGTCTTGTCCATGTCAGAATTTTCTAGCCGTGACAAGTGGTCGGCGGCGACATTTTCAGCTCCTCTTTTATCTTTAATTTCTATATCAAACTCCTGAAGTAAAAGGATCCAACGAAGGAGTCGGTGCTTTGCATCTTTCTTAGCGAACAAGTACCGCAGAGCCGCATGATCAGAGAAAATGATAGTCTTAGAAAGCACGAGATATGAACGGAATTTATCGCACGCGAAAACAACTGCAAGAAGTTCCTTCTCTGTCGTGGTGTAATTTTCCTGAGCATCGTTAAGGGTCTTGCTAGAGTAATAGATGGGATGAAAATGTTTCTCTCGACGCTGCCCTAAAACCGCTCCAACAGCAAAATCGCTCGCATCACACATGATCTCAAATGGAAGATTCCAATTGGGAGCAACGAGAATAGGAGCACTCATTAACCTCTCCTTAATCAACTCAAAAGCCCTCAAACACTCCTCATTAAAATCAAGCGGCCTATCTTTCTCTAAAAGCTGAGTCATCGGACGGGAGATTTTCGAGAAATCTTTTATAAATCGGCGATAGAATCCCGCATGACCTAAGAAACTACGAATAGATTTCACGGAAGTGGGCGGTGGAAGTTTTGAAATGGTGTCTACCTTAGCTCTATCTACCTCAATCCCCTCACTAGAAATCTTATGACATAAAACAATACCCTCACGAACCATAAAGTGACATTTCTCGCAATTAAGCATAAGGTTCGTCTCTTCACATCTAGCGAGCACTCGATCTAAGTTACGCAGACAATCATCGAAGGAATTCCCAAAGACAGAAAAATCATCAATAAATACTTCCATGGAATCCTTGATTAACTCATGAAAAATGGCCACCATGCACCGCTGAAATGTGGCTGGAGCGTTACATAATCCGAATGGCATGCGTCGGTACGCGAATGTGCCAAAGGGACATGTAAATGTGGTCTTCTCCTGATCACTCGGGGCGATGGGGATCTGGAAATAACTGGAAAAGCCATCAAGAAAACAGTAGAACTGCTGTCCTGACAAACGCCCGAGCATCTGATCGATGAATGAAAGCGGGAAGTGGTCCTTTCGTGTGGCCTCGTTAAGTCTACAGTAGTCGATGCAAACTCGCCACCCTGTTACAGTCCGTGCCGGTATGAGCTCATTCTTTTCATTCATGATAACTGTCATACCGCCCTTTTTAGGGACCACCTGGACTGGACTAACCCACGCGGAGTCGGAGATCGGAAAAATCAAACCAGCATAAAGCAACTTAATAACCTCCTTTTGACAACCTCCTGCATGTTCGGGTTAAGCCTCCTCTGTGGCTGAACCACAGGTTTAAACTCGTCCTCCATAAAGATTTTATGTGTGCAAAATGACGTGTTTATACCTTTTATATCCATAAGCTTCCAAGCGATGGCATGCTTATGAGATTTCATAACAACCAACAACTTTTCCTTCTCCTCCGTCTCCAAACTCGAAGAGATGATGACGGGAAGTTGAGACCTCTCCCCTAAAAACGCGTACTCGAGGTGAGATGGTAAATCTTTCAGCTCTAAAGATGGGGGGTTCTCAACAGATGGTTTTTCAATCGGAAACTCTCACTCTTCAACCACAAGGACATTAGAAAATATTTGAGAACTCTTGATCGGCTCGTGTCCTCCTGTTTCAAGTAACTTTTGCTCTTCCTTCTCCTGCAACTCAAAATCAAATTCTGTCATCTCGAATGACTGATTCTCCACATCGATGATCTGGGTGTCGGACGTGTCTCTCTGGCAGACCTTCGTAAGATAGTCGCTTACATGCATAATGAAAGTGTCAATGAAGTTGAGAGTGTCATCATGCTGCTGAGTATGCCTCATGGATTTCTGCACGTCGAATGTGACCGTGTCATCATGAACTCGAAGAGTTAATTTGCCATCGGCGACATCGATGAGAGCGCGTGCGGTGGCTAAGAACGGACGACCGAGGATGAGCGGGACGTTCGAGTCCTCATCCATATCGAGAATGACAAAGTCGACCGGAAAGATGAATTTGTCCACCTGCACCAACATGTTCTCCACACTGCCCCTTGGGAACTTCATAGATCGGTCTGCCAGCTGGATACTCATTCGGGTGGGAAGCAGCTCTCCCACGTTAAGTTTGGCAAACACAGAATAGGGCATGAGGTTAATGCTTGCTCCGAGGTCGGCCAAAGCATTGCTAACATGAAGATTACCAATCAAGAAAGGAATGGTAAAGCTGCCCGGATCGGTCATCTTCCTAGGAAGCTTGTTCTGTACGGCGGCAGAACACTCCTCACTAAGAGTAACAGTCGAAAGCTCCTCAAGTTTCTTTTTATTAGTGAGCAAATCTTTAAGAAACTTGGCGTGTTTTGGCATGTTCGCGAGAGCTTCAATAAACGGAATGTTCACATGGAGCTTCTTAAGCATGTTGAGAAACCTAGAGTACTGCTCCGAGTCATTCTTCTTCACCAATCGACCGGGATATGGCGGTTTAGGCTTATAAACGCGCATCGGTTCCTGTTCAACATGCTTCTCCTTCTCAACAGACGCTCCGCCTGACCGTGAGGTACTTGCTGGGCCTCGCCTCTGGTTCACCGTATCAGGCAGTGTCTCTAACTCTAGCTCCTCGCCAACTTCCTCCTCCTCTCTTGGTGTATCTCTAACGACCCCTCTCCCACTTCGGGTAGTCACTGCCTTGGCCTGAGCATTTTGAAATGGTTTAGAATAGGTGGGACCGGGATTAGGGACGGTGTTACTTGGGAGACTCCCCGAGGTTCGTTGATCAATCTTTGCGGACAACTCACCAAACTTAGCTTCGAGATTCTGAAATGCGACCTGTTGTCCCTTCATAAACGTCTCATGCTGCATAAGAGTGGATTTGGTGTTGGCATCATTTTGTAAGAGCTGATTTAACAATTGAGGTTGGTTAGCCAACATCTCCTCGATCTTAGAAGTACTATTTGGTACAGGAGCAAGTTCGGGGGCAGGTTCTTGGAACAAATTCTGGCGTTGCTGATAACCGGTGTTACCTGCCCGCCAATTAGAGTTAGAATTATTGTTTCGCCACCCATAATTGAAGGTACGGTTTTGATTAGCAAGAAAATCTACCTCCTCCTGATAATCAACGGGACAATCGGCTGTCTCGTGATTTCCACGACATATCTCACACCTACGAACTTGCAACCTAAGCTCTCTGACTTCCATCTTCAGTGCCTCCACATCTGCCGACACACTCGTATTCTGATCAACATGATGCACTCCACGTGACGCTGAGATGGCTGCGGCCTTGGCAGCCAAGACGGACCTTCTACTCGGTGTATGTTGATCCCCTAATGCAATGCTCTCGAACATTTCTTCAGCCTCCTCTATGGTGAGTTTATCGAGCATGTTTCCTCCGGCGGCGGTATTGAACCGCTGTTGGGGTTTCGGGAGTAAGACCGTTATAGAATTTTTCAACCACAGCCCAATCGTTTAGGCCATGCTGA
Organism: Bidens hawaiensis; assembly: GCF_021521415.1. Taxonomy (NCBI): domain Eukaryota; kingdom Viridiplantae; phylum Streptophyta; class Magnoliopsida; order Asterales; family Asteraceae; genus Bidens; species Bidens hawaiensis. The sequence goes on along the minus strand of NW_027495050.1, from coordinate 123,231 downwards.
GGACAACGGCTTATAAGAGTTTGGAAACGCTCCCACGAGGAATAGTAGGACTCATCGGGGTCCATATGAAAAGAACGGATTTGCTCGCGTAGACGCCCGGCCTTCGATGGAGGAAAATACTTCCTAAGAAACTTGGATTGCAAGTCGGCCCATGTGGCGATTGAGGCATTCGGAAGAGAGTCAAACCATGTAGCAGCCCGACCAGAAAGTGAGAACGGAAATAACTTAAGATGAATGACGTCGGACGAGATATTATTAATATTAAATGTTTCGCAGATCCGCACGAATCAGGACAGGTGTCCCGGAGCATCTTCGTCATCCAAACCGTGATACTGAACAGAATTGGTGATAGAATTCCTGACGTGAGAGGGAATTTGCCAGTTTTGATTATTGGTCGCAGCAGGTCGGACAATTGCAGATCGGGCTCCCACGATGCCATCGTTGGCTCTAGCATGAACGGTTTGTCTCGGCGGTGGAACGGCGTCACCCATATCTATTCTAGGAGTAGAGACGCTAACCTGGATGTTGGGTGAATCGCTCTCGCTATCTATGGTCTCCTTAAGTCGCTCCTGAAACTCTCTCTCGGGCTCTTTTGATGCAGTGAATAAAGGTGGGCCTTGAGAACGGGTATTATACATGAACTAAAACAAAATTTATTTATTTAATCAAATTTTTTTATTTTTTTATTTTTAGAAAACCTAAGGGCACAAATAGCAAGTAAAGGCACCTAAAGGAAAATAACAACTAAAAAGCAAATAAACAAATAAACAGATCAGATAATCAACTCGATTTAAACAACGAATTTGCCTGTGTCCCCGGCAACGGCGCCAAAAACTTGATGTGTGAAAAACGTATATAACATTAAAAACCAAGTTTTACCGAATTTACCTAAAAAACCACACACAATCGGCAAGTGTACCGGACGCAATGTAGCTAGCAAGTAAGAACGGATATCGAACCTTGGACACTATGGGTAAACTCTAATTATTAAACTTAAATGATTACTAACCTAGACTTTCTTTTGATTTTTAGAATTCTTTATATTAATTAAACTAATAAAACGTAACTAATTAAAATTAACTAAAACTAAAACTTTATAAAAATTGAGTTTTAAAACAAATATGAGAAACGACTACCTAGGTAATGGAATCCCACTAGTTAAATTAATAGTTAACGAACTTGACTTGGTTGAAAAACAATATCTTAAAAATATGACATTAAAGACCACTAAAATACGCTAGATCGCCTCTCGGCCTCACCAACGACACCTTAGAACTCTAATGACATGTGAAGCTCAATTGTTAAAGGTTTGGATCACCTCCAGGTCTCACCTTGCCTAATAATATTATGGTACCCCAAAACCCAAACCACCTCCCGGTCTCTTCGAATACAATATATATTAATATAAAGAGGGTATTTTTAATTAACTTGAACACAACTTGTATCACAATAATCTTAGGGACCTAGGATAACTCACTCCCGTGCAATTATGACCCAAACCCGCAAAAGACAAAGATGAGACAACACTAAATCACCTCAAGGTCTCTCTAGTGAAAGAACAATAAAATCTAATAAACCTTTTATAAATTACTCCTACGGTAATTTCACCCATAAACCGCAAACGAGTTGAAAACACAAAGTAAACAACCTAATCATGTGTCTAACAATCACCAAAAATTATTAAACACAAGTGGAATAAATATTATAATAATAAACTAGATTTAATTACTCAACAATATTGTGAACAAACCAATTAAAAACTTTACCATAATATTAAATCAACCAAAAATCAATAGTAGTTAGTCAAACAATTAATCTAACATAGTATTCAACCAAAACCTAGGTAGTATAAATGTTTTAGCTACTCATAAAAATATACGAAACAAATATAAAATAGAATTCACAAAAGTAATTCATAATAAAGGTTTAGTAAAACAAACAAACTTCTTGATCTGACTTTTCGCTCCACAGCAGGGAACACACAAATTATTTCTAGCTCTCCTTCACGTGTTCACTAGCCTTCTTGACTTCACGTTTGACTTGTGTGCATAGTAGCCGTCAAACCCCCAAATTCTCTTCTCGATATGCGCCCCCTCACCAATTATATATCCCTCACCCTCACGTGAGCTCCCAACCACACCTTGTTATGATTTTTGTTTTAACCTACTGGATCAAGCCCGTCCAACTATGATAAATTTGGTGCCAGCCCATTTAAATAATTTGTTTTCTTAAACTTTGAAGTCCATGAATTCCCATTTAAATTCCTAGCAACAATATTTTGTCCCTTGTTGTTTTGTTACCTGTGTACACCAAACACAAACACAAAATAAGTAAAGTTCTTATATTTATATTTATTATTTTCATATTCACATAAACCGAACAAAAACACGTTATTATCATATTATAACTAAATCAATGCTTTTATGACATAATTACAATTCAATAGAGTGTATAAAAATGCATCGATTATATATGTGACGTTAATTCTTTACTCATTTTAGCACGTTGTCTCTTAAAATATTTAAAATCCAATTATAAGCCAAATAGAATTATATTCAATAAAAAAACTGGCTCAAAATACTTGAAAGTGTAGGAAATATTTATATAATTTATATATAATTTAGCCCATATCAAATATCCCCACACTTAAACCTTTTTCGTCCCCGAAAAATATATATATTGCAATGGAATCAGAATTCAAGACTAGTTTTCAAAACATATAGGTTATCTTTTAAGAACAGATAAACGCAAAAATCGCGATTGCCGATATTGTTGTCCACTTAAACCCAGCCACCAGCCTATCAAGCCCCCAATTGCATTAAGCGTTTTAAGTTCAAAAACCACGGCTACACCTACCCCATCTCAGACAAAGAGACCTAGAAAAACTAGAGTCAAAGCAAACCGGTTTGACAAATCACCATAAGCCAAGGACTCGTTGATGGCACTAATTAGATGCACTCAGTGAAATTTAATGGATGAATGGTCATGTGGAGGTCGTACTAGCTATTCCTAAATATTATTGGACTTTGTCCTATAAATTCCTAAAAAATATTTATTGACTAAAAACTTTCGAGCCCCAATAGTGTATCCTCAGAGTCACTATCCCCTTGGTAACACGTAAACTCTAAGTCTCGTCTAGTATGTGCATCTTTGGCCTCTTTTCTATTTTTGAGAATGCTTCTTTGGCATTTTACAGTACATAACTTTCTTCACAAGCATTTGCTTTTCTTGAACAACTTTTGATAATACACATAACTTTCAAAACATACTTCTCTTTTTTTTTTCTTTTTTTTCGCTTTTTTTTTCTTTTTTTCTTTTTTTTATATCACCCTAAAGTATATAACTATTTCTAAGATCGTAAAAACATGGACATGTGGTGGTGTGCTGGTTTGAGTGCATCTAAGTCTTACCATCTTAGAGTTTTTAGATTATAGTAATCCTCCCTAAGCATCGAAATTCGGTTTCGCCGTTTTTCAAATTATTAGATATATATAAAATCTGCTAAAGAGGACTATCAAAGCTAGTTGGGCCTACCGACAAATCCCAAGTTTAGTACGTAATCTTTTATCTAATCTCATATATAATAGTAGTTTTAAAAACCAATCTCAAATTTTTCTATCATTTTCCATTATTTGCAAAAATTTTCAGTAAATATTCGGGACATTTTTTTTATTTTTATATTTTATATTTTTTTCTTTTTTTTTATAATAAAATTTGAAACTGTTTTTTTTATTTTTATTTTTTTAAAACTTTTTTTTAAAACATTTTTTTAACTTAAAAGAAAACGTCAGTTCCCATCCCCACACTTAAAATCTACATTGTCCCCAATGTAGGAATAGAAAACGACAGAAAATAAAGCAGAGTAAAAAATGCAAGCAAATAAAACAATAAATTGGAACAGACTCCCCTGGTAATAATGCAGTTATCTTCACAAGTCTCGTTCCAAGGCGACCGTAAAACATTTCATTCGCAGTCGCAGCTTCTGGGTGTCCTCTACAATATGATAGGCTCAGAAAAATCCTCATCCGAATGGAGATTGAGTACGAACGAGAAAATCCAATCCTGCAAAATAAAACTCAAAACAACCCAAACAGACTCTAAGGACTAAAAGACTCAAAGAAAAATAAAACAAAGCAGAATAAAAAATAAAAATAAAAGAAAAAAAATAAAAATAATGCAACTAAAATATTGTACAAACTATACAACTCGGGCGAAGTCCCGAGTGTGCTCTCCTCCTCTACTCTCCAGGCGGATCAAGGTAGATCGCCTCCTCCTCGCGATCACCAATTAGACCTCCAACATAATGCTTCAGTTTATGCCCATTCACTTTCCAAGAATGTCCATCATCAGCCTCTATCTCAACCGCTCCATACGGAAATGCCTCCTTCACAACGAATGGACCAGCCCATCGGAATTTCAATTTACCCGGAAACAACTTCAACCGGGAATTATATAGAAGCACCTTATCCCCACACTTAAACTCTTTGGGCCCCTTAATATGTTTATCATGACGTTCCTTTGTCCGCTCCTTATACCCCCAACTTATTTCATATGCCTCATTCCGTAACTCCTCAACCTCATGAATTTGAAGAAAACCACTCTTTCCCACCGCAGATAAATCAAGATTTACGGCTCTTAATGCCCAATATGCACGGCGCTCTAACTCAACAGGAAGATGACATGCCTTTCCATAAACTAGCCGAAAGGGAGTGGTCCTGATAGGCGTTTTGAATGCAGTACTAAAGGCCCAAAGTGCATCATCTAGCTTTTCAGCCCAGTCCCCGCGACTGTTCCCTACCGTTTTCTCTAAGATCCTCTTAATGCCACGATTGGTGTTTCCCACTTGACCGCTAGTCTGAGGATGGTAGGCCGTAGAAAGTCGATGGGTGACCCCATAACGTTTCAAAACCTTATCCATCTGAGCATTACAAAAGTGGGTACCCCGATCACTGATCAGGGCCTTAGGAGTACCGAATCGAGCAAAGAGTTTTTGAAGGAATCCCACTACAACTCGCGCGTCATTTCTAGGCAAGGCTTGAGCCTCCACCCATTTGGACACATAATCGACAGCAACAAGGATGTATCTATTTCCTCTAGACATAGGAAACGGGCCCATAAAATCAATGCCCCATATATCGAAGATCTCAACCACCTGGATGGGGTTTTGGGGCATCTCATTTCGGGATGAGATGTTACCGGCTCTCTGACACGCGTCACATGAACGAACAAACTCATGCGCATCACAAAAAATAGTCGGCCAATAAAATCCCGCATCAAACATGCGTTTAGCGGTATAAGTCGCACCAAAATGGCCACCAGTCGGGCCCTCATGACAATGTCGAAGAATACTACGAGCTTCATCACCAAAAACACATCTTCGAATCACTTGATCCGAGCCAATACGGAATAAGTACGGATCCTCCCAAATGTAGAACTTGACATCTACAACGAACTTCCTCTTTTGCTGATATGTCAGTCCGGGCACTAACTCACCAGAGGATAGATAATTAGCAAGATCAGCAAACCATGGAAAACCCTCATCACTCTCTTTCAAATACAATAAAGTCTCACCCGGGAAATCATCACCAATTCCTTGTTCCCAGGTCTTGTCCATGTCGGAATTTTCTAGCCGTGACAAGTGGTCGGCGGCGACATTTTCAGCTCCTCTTTTATCTTTAATTTCTATATCAAACTCCTGAAGTAAAAGGATCCAACGAAGGAGTCGGTGCTTTGCATCTTTCTTAACAAACAAATACCGTTGAGCCGCATGATCAGAGAAAATGATAGTCTTAGAAAGCACGAGATATGAACGGAATTTATCGCACGCGAAAACAACTGCAAGAAGTTCCTTCTCTGTCGTGGTGTAATTTTCCTGAGCATCGTTAAGGGTCTTGCTAGAGTAATAGATGGGATGAAAATGTTTCTCTCGACGCTGCCCTAAAACCGCTCCAACAGCAAAATCGCTCGCATCACACATGATCTCAAATGGAAGATTCCAATTGGGAGCAACGAGAATAGGAGCACTCATTAACCTCTCCTTAATCAACTCAAAAGCCCTCAAACACTCCTCATTAAAATCAAGCGGCCTATCTTTCTCTAAAAGCTGAGTCATCGGACGGGAGATTTTCGAGAAATCTTTTATAAATCAGCGATAGAATCCCGCATGACCTAAGAAACTACGAATAGATTTCACGGAAGTGGGCGGTGGAAGTTTTGAAATGGTGTCTACCTTAGCTCTATCTACCTCAATCCCCTCACTAGAAATCTTATGACATAAAACAATACCCTCACGAACCATAAAGTGACATTTCTCCCAATTAAGCATAAGGTTCGTCTCTTCACATCTAGCGAGCACTCGATCTAAGTTACGCAGACAATCATCAAAGGAATTCCCAAAGACAGAAAAATCATCCATAAATTCTTCCATGGAATCCTCGATTAACTCATGAAAAATGGCCACCATGCACCGCTGAAATGTGGCTGTAGCGTTACATAATCCGAATGGCATGCGTCAGTACGCGAATGTGCCAAAGGGACATGTAAATGTGGTCTTCTCCTGATCACTCGGGGCGATGGGGATCTGGAAATAACTGGAAAAGCCATCAAGAAAACAGTAGAACTGCTGTCCTGACAAACGCCCGAGCATCTGATCGATGAATGGAAGCGGGAAGTGGTCCTTTCGTGTGGCCTCGTTAAGTCTACAGTAGTCGATGCAAACTCGCCACCCTGTTACAGTCCGTGCCGGTATGAGCTCATTCTTTTCATTCGTGATAACTGTCATACCGCCCTTTTTAGGGACCACCTGGACTGGACTAACCCACGCGGAGTCGGAGATCGGAAAAATCAAACCAGCATAAAGCAACTTAATAACCTCCTTTTGACAACCTCCTGCATGTTCGGGTTAAGCCTCCTCTGTGGCTGAACCACAGGTTTAAACTCGTCCTCCATAAAGATTTTATGTGTGCAAAATGACGTGTTTATACCTTTTATATCCATAAGCTTCCAAGCGATGGCATTCTTATGAGATTTCATAACAACCAACAACTTTTCCTTCTCCTCCTTCTCCAAACTCGAAGAGATGATGACGGGAAGTTGAGACCTCTCCCCTAAAAACGCGTACTCGAGGTGAGATGGTAAATCTTTCAGCTCTAAAGATGGGGGGTTCTCAACAGATGGTTTTTCAATCGGAAACTCTCACTCTTCAACCACAAGGACATTAGAAAATATTTGAGAACTCTTGATCGGCTCGTGTCCTCCTGTTTCAAGTAACTTTTGCTCTTCCTTCTCCTGCAACTCAAAATCAAATTCTGTCATCTCGAATGACTGATTCTCCACATCGATGATCTGGGTGTCGGACGTGTCTCTCTGGCAGACCTTCGTAAGATAGTCGCTTACATGCATAATGAAAGTGTCAATGAAGTAGAGAGTGTCATCATGCTGCTGAGTATGCCTCATGGATTTCTGCACGTAGAATGTGACCGTGTCATCATGAACTCGAAGAGTTAATTTGCCATCGGCGACATCGATGAGAGCGCGTGCGGTGGCTAAGAATGGACGACCGAGGATGAGCGGGACGTTCGAGTCCTCATCCATATCGAGAATGACAAAGTCGACCAGAAAGATGAATTTGTCCACCTGCACCAACATGTTCTCCACACTGCCCCTTGGGAACTTCATAGATCGGTCTGCCAGCTGGATACTCATTCGGGTGGGAAGCAGCTCTCCCACGTTAAGTTTGGCAAACACAGAATAGGGCATGAGGTTAATGCTTGCACCGAGGTCGGCCAAAGCATTTCTAACATGAAGATTACCAATCAAGCAAGGAATGGTAAAGCTGCCCGGATCGGTCATCTTCCTAGGAAGCTTGTTCTGTACGGCGGCAGAACACTCCTCACTAAGAGTAACAGTCGAAAGCTCCTCAAGTTTCTTTTTATTAGTGAGCAAATCTTTAAGAAACTCGGCGTGTTTTGGCATGTTCGCGAGAGCTTCAATAAACGGAATGTTCACATGGAGCTTCTTAAGCATGTAGAGAAACCTAGAGTACTGCTCCGAGTCATTCTTCTTCAAAAATCGACCGGGATATGGAGGTTTAGGCTTATAAACGCGCATCGGTTCCTGTTCAACATGCTTCTCCTTCTCAACAGACGCTCCGCCTGACCGTGAGGTACTTGCTGGGCCTCGCCTCTGGTTCACCGTATCAGGCAGTGTCTCTAACTCTAGCTCCTCGTCAACTTCCTCCTCCTCTCTTGGTGTATCTCTAACGACCCCTCTCCCACTTCGGGTAGTCACTGCCTTGGCCTGAGCATTTTGAAATGGTTTAGAAAAGGTGGGACCGGGATTAGGGACGGTGTTACTTGGGAGACTCCCCGAGGTTCGTTGATCAATCTTTGCGGATAACTCACCAAACTTAGCTTCGAGATTCTGAAATGCGACCTGTTGTCCCTTCATAAACGTCTCATGCTGCATAAGAGTGGATTTGGTGTTGGCATCATTTTGTAAGAGCTGATTTAACAATTGAGGTTGGTTAGCCAACATCTCTTCGATCTTAGAAGTACTATTTGGTACAGGAGCAAGTTCGGGGGCGGGTTCTTGGAACAAATTCTGGCGTTGCTGGTAACCGGTGTTACCTGCCCGCCAATTAGAGTTAGAATTATTGTTTCGCCACCCATAAATGAAGGTACGGTTTTGATTAGCAAGAAAATCTACCTCCTCCTGAGAATCAACGGGACAATCGGCTGTCTCGTGATTTCCACGACATATCTCACACCTACGAGCTTGCAACCTAAGCTCTCTGACTTCCCTCTTCAGTGCCTCCACATCTGCCGACACACTCGTATTCTGATCAACATGATGCACTCCATGTGACGCTGAGATGGCTGCGGCCTTGGCAGCCAAGACGGACCTTCTACTCGGTGTATGTTGACCCCCTAATGCAATGCTCTCGAACATTTCTTCAGCCTCCTCTATAGTGAGTTTATCGAGCATGTTTCCTCCGGCGGCGGTATTGAACCGCTGTTGGGTTTCGGGAGTAAGACCGTTATAGAATTTTTCAACCACAGCCCAATCGTTTAGGCCATGCTGAGGACAACGGCTTATAAGAGTTTGGAAACGCTCCCACAAGGAATAGTAGGACTCATCGGGGTCCATATGAAAAGAACGGGTTTGATCGCGTAGACGCCCGGCCTTCGATGGAGGAAAATACTTCCTAAGAAACTTGGATTGCAAGTCGGCCCATGTGGCGATTGAGGCATTCGGAAGAGAGTCAAACCATGTAGCAGCCCGACCAGAAAGTGAGAACGGAAATAACTTAAGATGAATGACGTCGGACGAGATATTATTAATATTAAATGTTTCGCAGATCCGCACGAATCAGGACAGGTGTCCCGGAGCATCTTCGTCATCCAAACCGTGATACTGAGCAGAATTGGTGATAGAATTCCTGACGTGAGAGGGGATTTGCCAGTTTTGATTATTGGTCGCAGCAGGTCGGACAATTGCAGATCTGGCTCCCACGATGCCATCGTTGGCTCTAGCATGAACGGTTTGTCTCGGCGGTGGAACGGCGTCACCCATATCTATTCTAGGAGTAAAGACGCTAACCTGGATGTCGGGTGAATCGCCCTCGCTATCTATGGTCTCCTTAAGTCGCTCCTGAAACTCTCTCTCGGGCTCTTTTGATGCAGTGAATAAAGGTGGGCCTTGAGAACGGGTATTATGCATGAACTAAAACAAAATTTATTTATTTAATCAAATTTTTTTATTTTTTTTTTTAGAAAACCTAAGGGCACAAATAGCAAGTAAAGGCACCTGAAGGAAAATAACAACTAAAAAGCAAATAAACAAATAAACAGATCAGATAATCAACTCGATTTAAACAAAGAATTTGCCTGTGTCCCCGGCAACAGCGCCAAAAACTTGATGTGTGAAAAACGTATATAATATTAAAAACCAAGTTTTACCGAATTTACCTAAAAAACCACACACAATCGGCAAGTGTACCGGACGCAATGTAGCTAGCAAGTAAGAACGGATATCAAACCTTGGACACTATGGGTAAACTCTAATTATTAAACTTAAATGATTACTAACCTAGACTTTCTTTTGATTTTTAGAATTCTTTATATTAATTAAACTAATAAAACGTAACTAATTAAAATTAACTAAAACTAAAACTTTATAAAAATTGAGTTTTAAAACAAATATGAGAAACGACTACCTAGGTAATGGAATCCCACTAGTTAAATTAATAGTTAACGAACTTGACTTGGTTGAAAAACAATATCTTAAAAATATGACATTAAAGACCACTAAAATACGCTAGATCGCCTCTCGGCCTCACCAACGACACCTTAGAACTCTAATGACATGTGAAGCTCAATTGTTAAAAGGTTTGGATCACCTCCAGGTCTCACCTTGCCTAATAATATTATGGTACCCCAAAACCCAAATTACCTCCCGGTCTCTTCGAATACAATATATATTAATATAAAGAGGGTATTTTTAATTAACTTGAACACAACTTGTATCACAATAATCTTAGGGACTTAGGATAACTCACTCCCGTGCAATTATGACCCAAACCCGCAAAAGACAAAGATGAGACAACACTAAATCACCTCCAGGTCTCTCTAGTGAAAGAACAATAAAATCTAATAAACCTTTTATAAATTACTCCTACGGTAATTTCAACCATAAACCGCAAACGAGTTGAAAACACAAAGTAAACAACCTAATCATGTGTCTAACAATCACCAAAAATTATTAAACACAAGTGGAATAAATATTATAATAATAAACTAGATTTAATTACTCAACAATATTGTGAACAAACCAATTAAAAACTTTACCATAATACTAAATCAACCAAAAATCAATAGTAGTTAGTCAAACAATTAATCTAACATAGTATTCAACCAAAACCTAGGTAGTATAAATGTTTTAGCTACTCATAAAAATATACGAAACAAATATAAAATATAATTTACAAAAGTAATTCATAATAAAAGTTTAGTAAAACAAACAAACTTCTTGATCTGACTTTTCGCTCCACAGCAGGGAACACACAAATTATTTCTAGCTCTCCTTCACGTGTTCACTAGCCTTCTTGACTTCATGTTTGACTTGTGTGCATAGTAGCCGTCAAACCCCCAAATTCTCTTCTCGATATGCGCCCCCTCACCAATTATATATCCCTCACCCTCACGTGAGCTCCCAACCACACCTTGTTATGATTTTTGTTTTAACCTACTGGATCAAGCCCGTCCAACTATGATAAATTTGGTGCCAGCCCATTTAAATAATTTGTTTTCTTAAACTTTGAAGTCCATGAATTCCCATTTAAATTCCTAGCAACAATATTTTGTCCCTTGTTGTTTTGTTACCTGTGTACACCAAACACAAACACAAAATAAGTAAAGTTCTTATATTTATATTTATTATTTTCATATTCACATAAACCGAACAAAAACACGTTATTAACTTATTATAACTAAATCAATCTTTTATGACATAATTACTATTCAATAGAGTGTATAAAAACGCATCGATTATATATGTGACATTAATTCTTTACTCATTTTAGCACGTTGTCTCTTAAAATATTTAAAATCCAATTATAAGCCAAATAGAATTATATTCAATAAAAAAAACTGGCTCAAAATACTTGAAAGTGTAGGAAATATTTATATAATTTATATATAATTTAGCCCATATCAAATATCCCCACACTTAAACCTTTTTCGTCCCCGAAAAATATATATATTGCAATGGAATCAGAATTCAAGACTAGTTTTCAAAACATATAGGTTATCTTTTAAGAACAGATAAACGCAAAAACCGCGATTGCCGATATTGTTGTCCACTTAAACCCAGCCACCAGCCTATCAAGCCCCCAATTTCATTAAGCGTTTTAAGTTCAAAAACCACGGCTACACCTACCCCATCTCAGACAAAGAGAGCTAGAAAAACTAGAGTCAAAGCAAACTGGTTTGACAAATCACCATAAGCCAATGACTCGTTTAATGGATGAATGGTCATGTGGAGGTCGTACTAGCTATTCCTAAATATTATTGGACTTTGTCCTATAAATTCCTAAAAAATATTTATTGACTAAAAACTTTCGAGCCCCAATAGTGTATCCTTAGAGTCACTATCCCCTTGGTAACACGTAAACTCTAAGTCTCGTCTAGTATGTGCATCTTTGGCCTCTTTTCTATTTTTGAGAATGCTTCTTTGGCATTTTACAGTACATAACTTTCTTCACAAGCATTTGCTTTTCTTGAACAACTTTTGATAATACACATAACTTTCAAAACATACTTCTCTTTTTTTTTCTTTTTTTTCGCTTTTTTTTTCTTTTTTTCTTTTTTTTTCTTTTTTTATATCACCCTAAAGTATATAACTATTTCTAAGCTCGTAAAAAGATGGACATGTGGTGGTGTGCTGGTTTGAGTGAATCTAAGTCTTACCATCTCAGAGTTTTTAGATTATAGTAATCCTCCCTAAGCATCGAAATTCGGTTTCGCCGTTTTTCAAATTATTAGATATATATAAAATCTGCTAAAGAGGACTATCAAAGCTAGTTGGGCCTACCGACAAATCCCAAGTTTAGTACGTAATCTTTTATCTAATCTCATATATAATAGTAGTTTTAAAAACCAATCTCAAATTTTTCTATCATTTTCCATTATTTGCAAAAATTTTCAGTAAATATTCGGGACATTTTTTTTATTTTTATATTTTATATTTTATTTCTTTTTTTTATAATAAAATTTGAAACTGTTTTTTTTATTTTTATTTTTTTTAAAACATTTTTTTAACTTAAAAGAAAATGTCAGTTCCCATCCCCACACTTAAAATCTACATTGTCCCCAATGTAGGAATAGAAAACGACAGAAAATAAAGCAGAGTAAAAAATGCAAGCAAATAAAACAATAAATTGGAACAGACTCCCCTGGTAATAATGCAGTTATCTTCACAAGTCTCGTTCCAAGGCGACTGTATAACATTTCATTCGCGGTCGCAGCTTCTGGGTGTCCTCTACAATATGATAGGCTCAGAAAAATTCTCATCCGAATGGAGATTGAGTACGAACGAGAAAAATCCAATCCTGCAAAATAAAACTCAAAACAACCAAAACAGACTCTATAGACTAAAAGACTCAAAGAAAAATAAAATAAAGCAGAATAAAAAATAAAAATAAAAGAAAAAAATAAAAATAATGCAACTAAAATATTGTTCAAACTATACAACTCGGGCAAAGTCCCGAGTGTGCTCTCCTCCTCTACTCTCCAGGCGGATCAAGGTAGATCGCCTCCTCCTCGCGATCACCAATTAGACCTCCAACATAATGCTTCAGTGTATGCCCATTCACTTTCCAAGAATGTCCATCATCAGCCTCTATCTCAACCGCTCCATACGGAAATGCCTCCTTCACAACGAATGGACCAGCCCATCGGAATTTCAATTTACCCGGAAACAACTTCAACCGGGAATTATATAGAAGCACCTTATCCCCACACTTAAACTCTTTGGGCCCCTTAATATGTTTATCATGACGTTCCTTTGTCCGCTCCTTATACCCCCAACTTCTTTCATATGCCTCATTCCGTAACTCCTCAACCTCATGAATTTGAAGAAAACCACTCTTTCCCACCGCAGATAAATCAAGATTTACGGCTCTTAAAACCCAATATGCACGGCGCTCTAACTCAACAGGAAGATGACATGCCTTTCCATAAACTAGCCGAAAGGGAGTGGTCCTGATAGGCGTTTTGAATGCGGTACTAAAGGCCCAAAGTGCATCATCTAGCTTTTCAACCCAGTCCCTGCGACTGTTCCCTACCGTTTTCTCTAAGATCATCTTAATGCCACGATTGGTGTTTTCCACTTGACCGCTAGTCTGAGGATGGTAGGCCGTAGAAAGTCGATGGGTGACCCCATAACGTTTCAAAACCTTATCCATCTGAGCATTACAAAAGTGGGTACCCCGATCACTGATCAGGGCCTTAGGAGTACCGAATCGAGCAAAGAGTTTTTGAAGGAATCCCACTACAACTCGCGCGTCATTTCTAGGCAAGGCTTGAGCCTCCACCCATTTGGACACATAATCGACAGCAACAAGGATGTATCTATTCCCTCTAGACATAGGAAACGGACCCATAAAATCAATTCCCCATATATCGAAGATCTCAACCACCTGGATGGGGTTTTGGGGCATCTCATTTCGGGATGAGATGTTACCGGCTCTCTGACACGCGTCACATGAACGAACAAACTCATGCGCATCACAAAAAATAGTCGGCCAATAAAATCCCGCATCAAACACGCGTTTGGCAGTATAAGTCGCACCAAAATGGCCACCAGTCGGGCCCTCATGACAATGCCGAAGAATACTACGAGCTTCATCACCAAAAACACATCTTCGAATCACTTGATCCGAGCCAATACGGAATAAGTACGGATCCTCCCAAATGTAGAACTTGACATCTGCAACGAACTTCTTCTTTTGTTGATATGTCAGTCCGGGCACTAACTCACCAGAGGATAGATAATTAGCAAGATCAGCAAACCATGGAAAACCCTCATCACTCTCTTTCAAATACAATAAAGTCTCACCCGGGAAATCATCACCAATTCCTTGTTCCCAGGTCTTGTCCATGTCGGAATTTTCTAGCCGTGACAAGTGGTCGGCGGCGACATTTTCAGCTCCTCTTTTATCTTTAATTTCTATATCAAACTCCTGAAGTAAAAGGATCCAACGAAGGAGTCGGGGCTTTGCATCTTTCTTAGCGAACAAGTACCGCAGAGCCGCATGATCAGAGAAAATGATAGTCTTAGAAAGCACGAGATATGAACGGAATTTATCGCACGCGAAAACAACTGCAAGAAGTTCCTTCTCTGTCGTGGTGTAATTTTCCTGAGCATCGTTAAGGGTCTTGCTAGAGTAATAGATGGGATGAAAATGTTTCTCTCGACGCTGCCCTAAAACCGCTCCAACAGCAAAATCGCTCGCATCACACATGATCTCAAATGGAAGATTCCAATTGGGAGCAACGAGAATAGGAGCACTCATTAACCTCTCCTTAATCAACTCAAAAGCCCTCAAACACTCCTCATTAAAATCAAGCGGCCTATCTTTCTCTAAAAGCTGAGTCATCGGACGGGAGATTTTTGAGAAATCTTTTATAAATCGGCGATAGAATCCCGCATGACCTAAGAAACTACGAATAGATTTCACGGAAGTGGGCGGTGGAAGTTTTGAAATGGTGTCTACCTTAGCTCTATCTACCTCAATCCCCTCACTAGAAATCTTATGACATAAAACAATACCCTCACGAACCATAAAGTGACATTTCTCCCAATTAAGCATAAGGTTCGTCTCTTCACATCTAGCGAGCACTCGATCTAAATTATGCAGACAATCATCGAAGGAATTCCCAAAGACAGAAAAATCATCCATAAATACTTCCATGGAATCCTCGATTAACTCATGAAAAATGGCCACCATGCACCGCTGAAATGTGGCTGTAGCGTTACATAATCCGAATGGCATGCGTCAGTACGCGAATGTGCCAAAGGGACATGTAAATGTGGTCTTCTCCTGATCACTCGGGGCGATGGGGATCTGGAAATAACTGGAAAAGCCATCAAGAAAACAGTAGAACTGCTGTCCTGACAAACGCCCGAGCATCTGATCGATGAATGGAAGCGGGAAGTGGTCCTTTCGTGTGGCCTCGTTAAGTCTACAGTAGTCGATGCAAACTCGCCACCCTGTTACAGTCCGTGCCGGTATGAGCTCATTCTTTTCATTCGTGATAACTGTCATACCGCCCTTTTTAGGGACCACCTGGACTGGACTAACCCACGCGGAGTCGGAGATCGGAAAAATCAAACCAGCATAAAGCAACTTAATAACCTCCTTTTGACAACCTCCTGCATGTTCGGGTTAAGCCTCCTCTGTGGCTGAACCACAGGTTTAAACTCGTCCTCCATAAAGATTTTATGTGTGCAAAATGACGTGTTTATACCTTTTATATCCATAAGCTTCCAAGCGATGGCATTCTTATGAGATTTCATAACAACCAACAACTTTTCCTTCTCCTCCGTCTCCAAACTCGAAGAGATGATGACGGGAAGTTGAGACCTCTCCCCTAAAAACGCGTACTCGAGGTGAGATGGTAAATCTTTCAGCTCTAAAGATGGGGGGTTCTCAACAGATGGTTTTTCAATCGGAAACTCTCACTCTTCAACCACAAGGACATTAGAAAATATTTGAGAACTCTTGATCGGCTCGTGTCCTCCTGTTTCAAGTAACTTTTGCTCTTCCTTCTCCTGCAACTCAAAATCAAATTCTGTCATCTCGAATGACTGATTCTCCACATCGATGATCTGGGTGTCGGACGTGTCTCTCTGGCAGACCTTCGTAAGATAGTCGCTTACATGCATAATGAAAGTGTCAATGAAGTAGAGAGTGTCATCATGCTGCTGAGTATGCCTCATGGATTTCTGCACGTAGAATGTGACCGTGTCATCATGAACTCGAAGAGTTAATTTGCCATCGGCGACATCGATGAGAGCGCGTGCGGTGGCTAAGAATGGACGACCGAGGATGAGCGGGACGTTCGAGTCCTCATCCATATCGAGAATGACAAAGTCGACCGGAAAGATGAATTTGTCCTCC
The DNA here is from genome assembly GCF_021521415.1 of Bidens hawaiensis. Classification (NCBI taxonomy): domain Eukaryota; kingdom Viridiplantae; phylum Streptophyta; class Magnoliopsida; order Asterales; family Asteraceae; genus Bidens; species Bidens hawaiensis. The sequence goes on along the minus strand of NW_027495050.1, from coordinate 106,550 downwards.
TGCACCAACATGTTCTCCACACTGCCCCTTGGGAACTTCATAGATCGGTCTGCCAGCTGGATACTCATTCGGGTGGGAAGCAGCTCTCCCACATTAAGTTTGGCAAACACAGAATAGGGCATGAGGTTAATGCTTGCACCGAGGTCGGCCAAAGCATTGCTAACATGAAGATTACCAATCAAGAAAGTAATGGTAAAGCTGCCCGGATCGGTCATCTTCCTAGGAAGCTTGTTCTGTACGGCGGCAGAACACTCCTCACTAAGAGTAACAGTCGAAAGCTCCTCAAGTTTCTTTTTATTAGTGAGCAAATCTTTAAGAAACTTGGCGTGTTTTGGCATGTTCGCGAGAGCTTCAATAAACGGAATGTTCACATGGAGCTTCTTAAGCATGTCGAGAAACCTAGAGTACTGCTCCGAGTCATTCTTCTTCACCAATCGACCGGGATATGGCGGTTTAGGCTTATAAACGCGCATCGGTTCCTGTTCAACATGCTTCTCCTTCTCAACAGACGCTCCGCCTGACCGTGAGGTACTTGCTGGGCCTCGCCTCTGGTTCACCGTATCAGGCAGTGTCTCTAACTCTAGCTCCTCGCCAACTTCCTCCTCCTCTCTTGGTGTATCTCTAACGACCCCTCTCCCACTTCGGGTAGTCACTGCCTTGGCCTGAGCATTTTGAAATGGTTTAGAATAGGTGGGACCGGGATTAGGGACGGTGTTACTTGGGAGACTCCCCGAGGTTCGTTGATCAATCTTTGCGGACAACTCACCAAACTTAGATTTGAGATTCTGAAATGCGACCTGTTGTCCCTTCATAAACGTCTCATGCTGCATAAGAGTGGATTTGGTGTTGGCATCATTTTGTAAGAGCTGATTTAACAATTGAGGTTGGTTAGCCAACATCTCCTCGATCTTAGAAGTACTATTTGGTACAGGAGCAAGTTCGGGGGCAGGTTCTTGGAACAAATTCTGGCGTTGCTGATAACCGGTGTTACCTGCCCGCCAATTAGAGTTAGAATTATTGTTTCGCCACCCATAATTGAAGGTACGGTTTTGATTAGCAAGAAAATCTACCTCCTCCTGAGAATCAACGGGACAATCGGCTGTCTCGTGATTTCCACGACATATCTCACACCTACGAACTTGCAACCTAAGCTCTCTGACTTCCCTCTTCAGTGCCTCCACATCTGCCGACACACTCGTATTCTGATCAACATGATGCACTCCACGTGACGCTGAGATGGCTGCGGCCTTGGCAGCCAAGACGGACCTTCTACTCGGTGTATGTTGATCCCCTAATGCAATGCTCTCGAACATTTCTTCAGCCTCCTCTATGGTGAGTTTATCGAGCATGTTTCCTCCGGCGGCGGTATTGAACCGCTGTTGGGTTTCGGGAGTAAGACCGTTATAGAATTTTTCAACCACGGCCCAATCGTTTAGGCCATGCTGAGGACAACGGCTTATAAGAGTTTGGAAACGCTCCCACGAGGAATAGTAGGACTCATCGGGGTCCATATGAAAAGAACGGATTTGCTCGCGTAGACGCCCGGCCTTCGATGGAGGAAAATACTTCCTAAGAAACTTGGATTGCAAGTCGGCCCATGTGGCGATTGAGGCATTCGGAAGAGAGTCAAACCATGTAGCAGCCCGACCAGAAAGTGAGAACGGAAATAACTTAAGATGAATGACGTCGGACGAGATATTATTAATATTAAATGTTTCGCAGATCCGCACGAATCAGGACAGGTGTCCCGGAGCATCTTCGTCATCCAAACCGTGATACTGAGCAGAATTGGTGATAGAATTCCTGACGTGAGAGGGAATTTGCCAGTTTTGATTATTGGTCGCAGCAGGTCGGACAATTGCAGATCGGGCTCTCACGATGCCATCGTTGGCTCTAGCATGAACGGTTTGTCTCGGCGGTGGAACGGCGTCACCCATATCTATTCTAGGAGTAGAAACGCTAACCTGGATGTTGGGTGAATCGCTCTCGCTATCTATGGTCTCCTTAAGTCGCTCCTGAAACTCTCTCTCGGGCTCTTTTGATACAGTGAATAAAGGTGGGCCTTGAGAACGGGTATTATACATGAACTAAAACAAAATTTATTTATTTAATCAATTTTTTTTTTTTTTTAGAAAACCTAAGGGCACAAATAGCAAGTAAAGGCACCTAAAGGAAAATAACAACTAAAAAGCAAATAAACAAATAAACAGATCAGATAATCAACTCGATTTAAACAACGAATTTGCCTGTGTCCCCGGCAACGGCGCCAAAAACTTGATGTGTGAAAAACGTATATAACATTAAAAACCAAGTTTTACCGAATTTACCTAAAAAACCACACACAATCGGCAAGTGTACCGGACGCAATGTAGCTAGCAAGTAAGAACGGATATCGAACCTTGGACACTATGGGTAAACTCTAATTATTAAACTTAAATGATTACTAACCTAGACTTTCTTTTGATTTTTAGAATTCTTTATATTAATTAAACTAATAAAACGTAACTAATTAAAATTAACTAAAACTAAAACTTTATAAAAATTGAGTTTTAAAACAAATATGAGAAACGACTACCTAGGTAATGGAATCCCACTAGTTAAATTAATAGTTAACGAACTTGACTTGGTTGAAAAACAATATCTTAAAAATATGACATTAAAGACCACTAAAATACGCTAGATCGCCTCTCTGCCTCACCAACGACACCTTAGAACTCTAATGACATGTGAAGCTCAATTGTTAAAGGTTTGGATCACCTCCAGGTCTCACCTTGCCTAATAATGTTATGGTACCCCAAAACCCAAACCACCTCCCGGACTCTTCGAATACAATATATATTAATATAAAAAGGGTATTTTTAATTAACTTGAACACAACTTGTATCACAATAATCTTAGGGACCTAGGATAACTCACTCGTGCAATTATGACCCAAACCCGCAAAAGACAAAGATGAGACAACACTAAATCTCCTCCAGGTCTCTCTAGTGAAAGAACAATAAAATCTAATAAACCTTTTATAAATTACTCCTACGGTAATTTCAACCATAAACCGCAAACGAGTTGAAAACACAAAGTAAACAACCTAATCATGTGTCTAACAATCACCAAAAATTATTAAACACAAGTAGAATAAATATTATAATAATAAACTAGATTTAATTACTCAACAATATTGTGAACAAACCAATTAAAAACTTTACCATAATACTAAATCAACCAAAAATCAATAGTAGTTAGTCAAACAATTAATCTAACATAGTATTCAACCAAAACCTAGGTAGTATAAATGTTTTAGCTACTCATAAAAATATACGAAACAAATATAAAATAGAATTCACAAAAGTAATTCATAATAAAAGTTTAGTAGAACAAACAAACTTCTTGATCTGACTTTTCGCTCCACAGCAGGGAACACACAAATTATTTCTAGCTCTCCTTCACGTGTTCACTAGCCTTCTTGACTTCATGTTTGACTTGTGTGCACAGTAGCCGTTAAACTCCCAAATTCTCTTCTCGATATGCGCCCCCTCACCAATTATATATCCCTCACCCTCACGTGAGCTCCCAACCACACCTTGTTATGATTTTTGTTTTAACCTACTGGATCAAGCCCGTCCAACTATGATAAATTTGGTGCCAGCCCATTTAAATAATTTGTTTTCTTAAACTTTGAAGTCCATGAATTCCCATTTAAATTCCTAGCAACAATATTTTGTCCCTTGTTGTTTTGTTACCTGTGTACACCAAACACAAACACAAAATAAGTAAAGTTCTTATATTTATATTTATTATTTTCATATTCACATAAACCGAACAAAAACACGTTATTATCTTATTATAACTAAATCAATCTTTTATGACATAATTACTATTCAATAGAGTGTATAAAAATGCATCGATTATATATGTGACATTAATTCTTTACTCATTTTAGCACGTTGTCTCTTAAAATATTTAAAATCCAATTGTAAGCCAAATAGAATTAAATTCAATAAAAAAACTGGCTCAAAATACTTGAAAGTGTAGGAAATATTTATATAATTTATATATAATTTAGCCCATATCAACATTACACTAATTTATTTGAAAATGTTGCTGTTTCTGAGAATCCTACTCTCAGGATTCATAATTACCATCCACAAGAAAATATTATTGGAGACCTTGATGTTGGAGTTCAAACACGACATCAAGTTGCTTCTTCAAGTGAAAATAATGTCTTATGTGCTTATGCTGACTTACACTCGTCTGGGATTGTAAATCTTGCTAAATTCACTTGTTTTCTATCTCAAGTTGAGCCACCGACTCCTCGTGTGGCACTTCAAGATCCTTCTTGGGTAGAAGCCATGCAAGAAGAATTACAGCAATTTGCATGTTTAGGTGTTTGGGATCTTATCGATAAACCTGCTAGAGTCAAGAAAGCGATTCCGACTAAGTGGGTATACAAGTGTAAGAAAGATGATCGTGGGGTAATTGTGAGAAACAAAGCACGTTTAGTGATGTAAGGTTTTCATCAACAAGAGGGTATTGATTATACTGAAGTATATGCTCCAGTTGCACGATTAGAGTCGATTCGAATCTTTCTGGCATATGCTGCTTATAAGAATATTAAAGTTTATCAAATGGATGTCAAGAGTGCTTTTCTCAATGGTGAACTTCATGAGGAAGTGTTTGTTTTACAGCCTCCAGGTTTTGAAGATCATGATTATCCTAACTGTGTTTACCGATTAAACAAGGCATTATATGGTCTACATCAAGCCCCGAGAGCTTGGTATGGCACGCTTGCCGACCATCTGACGGATAATGGTTTCAAACATGGAATTGTCGACTGCACTTTGTTTTATAAGAATATTGGTGATGATCTTCTCCTCGTTCAGATTTATGTTTGTAAGTCCCCCCGCGCGGGGCGTCGCCGATCGATACGAGATCCGCACGAGGTCTAGGAGTGCGGAATCCTCCTAGACTCGTTTATTGGTGTAGAAGACGAAGAACACGATTACACTCATACAAACACACGAACAAACACACGAATAAACACACGAATGGGATAAACACATCTGCAGATCTTTTATATAATAACCGAGACACTTACATACCAAACATGAAAACAAACGACGGCCGACCCGAGGTGAGCTCTACCTCGGGTCATCCCACACGACTCTCCCTCTCGGTTTCTCTCTAGCTACTTGAACTGGACACACAATACTCTAATTTTCTGGATACTCAAACCTAACCAAGACACATATATATATATATATATATAAACAACTTCATGGGCTTGGGCCTGTAGGCGAAGTTGTTACAACTTCGCCTAAGGCGAAGTTGTTCTAACTTCGCCTATGGCAGAAGTTGTTACAATTTCGCCTATGGCGAAGTTGTCCTAACTTCGTACATCGTTTCCGCTGATCAGAATTGCATAGCGACGGTCACAAAATGCACCAACAGACTCCCCTTTGACCGTTGCTCTCAATTCTAACAAACACAAAAGATCATCTGTTACAAAACATGCACCAACAGACTCCCTCTTAACTGATGATCTTCTGTTTGCTCTTCAACCAGCCGTGTCTGAAACTGTCTTGTAGCTTCACAAATCTACCAATCACCCAGCGTCTTCCATATCCGATCTCCCATTCAGTGTAAGCTTCTCTGACTATATAGATTGAGGTCTTTGAAATGCATGCATCCCCGTGCCTAATTGATCATCTCAACCAATCACGTGAGTCCATCTGACTTCACAACACGTGAAGTTGGGCTCCCTCCATAACTTCACCAACACGTCGGCATACGATAAGTTTTAATCTTCAACTACTCAACATCAAGTGATCAATTTCATCACAAAACCACCTTGACAGAATCTAACACACATGACCATTAATTAATCCGAAGCATCTTCAATCACCAGGGATAACGATCAAGAACATAAACACTTTAATTCCCGATTAAATCCAACTTGTTCCAGAATTTTCACTTTAATAAATAAGCATCACGTTTCAGGATCCAATTCTCGAACGCCTTGAAAATAACATAAATAATATGCTCTGACCGCAATCCAGTAATGACGAAAACCTTCAGTTCAATTTGACTTTCTTCAGTTGATCAACCTCGAACAACAACTATTTCATTGCCCACAAACACCCAAATATGTGTCAATATCCAGTTTCAATCAATATCCCATTCACAAACTCAACTCCATATCCAGAGTTGACACGTATTTGTTCACACGTAAGACCAAGAGATAACAAGTTTCACTCGTTGACGGAACAACGTCTTCGGTCTCACAATAATCGTGTACACCTAGCCATACAGACGAAAACTCCAAACATTTTTTTTTTTTTTTTAACTTCGCCTAAAGTCAACTTCGCCTAAAAGTCAACTTCGCCCCTCCTTAACTTCGCCTGTCCATAACTTCGCCTGACAGATAACTTCGCCTGAGATAAGCGAACTTGTGAGGTAGGCGAAGTTGTGAATAACTTCGCTTAACCATATATCTTCGCCTAAACCCTAAAATTTAAGCGACAACTTCGCCTGAACCCCATAACTTCGCCTGCGGCGGCTGTTCGGCCAGAAACGCATCAGAAACGTGCCAGAAACACCAAAACGCAGATCTCGAACCATAGCATAAGAGCCTAAGACTCTGATACCACTTGTAAGTCCCCCCGCGCGGGGCGTCGCCGATCGATACGAGATCCGCACGAGGTCTAGGAGTGCGGAATCCTCCTAGACTCGTTTATTGGTGTAGAAGACGAAGAACACGATTACACTCATACAAACACACGAACAAACACACGAATAAACACACGAATGGGATAAACACATCTACAGATCTTTTATATAATAACCGAGACACTTACATACCAAACATGAAAACAAACGACGGCCGACCCGAGGTGAGCTCTACCTCGGGTCGTCCCACACAACTCTCCCTCTCGGTTTCTCTCTAGCTACTTGAACTGGACACACAATACTCTAATTTTCTGGATACTCAAACCTAACCAAGACACATATATATATATATATAAACAACTTCATGGGATTGGGCCTGTAGGCGAAGTTGTTACAACTTCGCCTAAGGCGAAGTTGTTCTAACTTCGCCTATGGCAGAAGTTGTTACAACTTCGCCTATGGCGAAGTTGTTCTAGCTTCGCCTATGGCGAAGTTGTCCTAACTTCGTACATCGTTTCCGCTGATCAGAATTGCATAGCGACGGTCACAAAATGCACCAACAATGTTGATGACATAATCTTTGGGTCTACTAACGACATGTTGTGTAAAGAGTTTGAGAAGTCTATGCAAACCAAGTTCGAGATGAGTTCGATGGGAGAGATGAATTTCTTTTTAGGGTTGCAAGAACATCAGTCTGCGAAGGGAATCTTCATTCATCAGACAAAATATGTGAACGACGTCTTGAGCCGATTCAAGATTACTGCCGGAAAAATCCCTTCTACTCCTCTTCCCGTGGGTCACAATTTATCACCGGATGAATTGGAGGATACCGTTGATCCGACCCTTTATCGTGCTATGATTGGTTCTTTAATGTATTTAACTGCTTCTCGACCCGACATAATGTTTGTTGTTTGTTTATGTGCTAGGTACCAAGCTAGTCCCCGAGTGACTCATCTGGCAGCGGTCAAGCGTATTCTGCAATATCTAAGGGGAAATCCTGACATCGGTTTATGGTACCCCAAAGATGATACTTTCGATCTTACCGCTTAGACTCAGACTATGGAGGATGCAAGATCAATTTCAAGTCTACTACAGCAGGATGTCAATTCTTAGGAAGCCGGCTTGTTTCCTGGCAGTGTAAGAAGCAGACAACGGTCTCTACTTCAACCGCCGAAGCTGAGTATGTTGCAGTCTCGAGTTGTTGTTCCCAGGTTTTGTGGATACAACAACATCTTCGCGACTACGGTTTAAATTTTCTTACTACTCCCATCTTGATTGATAATTCTGTTGCTATTAGTATCACCAAGAATCCCGTACAACATTCTAAAATGAAACATATTGAAATTCGATATCATTTTATACGGGATTGTTATGAAAAGAAATTAATTGATCTTGAGAAAGTATATACTGATTTTTAGATAGCCGATCTATTTACCAAAGCCTTTGATAAAACACGTTTTAACTTTCTGCTTGGTTTAAATGGATTGAAGACCCTTGCTGAGATCCTAAAATTAGGATAATTATCATTATTTTAGTTTGTTCTAGTTTAAATTTTATTTTTTTTTTAGGTTTTGGGGGGGTGAATCTTAGAAAATACTAAAATATTGTGCTTTTAGTTTGTATAGAAAAAACCCAAAAACATTAGAAAATTTTGAAAAATCAAAAATATTGTGTTCTTTCTTGTTTTATTTTAAATTTTTGAAAAACCTAAAACATTTTAAAATTAGAAAATATCAAAAAGAATGTGTTTTTCCTGTTTATAAAGAAAATTCTGAAAAGACAAAAAGATTGTGTTTTTAAGTTTGTAAAGAGAAAAATCAAAAAGATTTTTGCTTATGTTCGCTGAAAATTATGTCATTTGCTTCTATTTTGAAGGACATATACTTGTATATGTTTGGTCCTGATAATTTCTTGTAAATCTTCGGGTTAGCCATTTACCTGACAAGTGGATAGTACTTGGGGCGTTCGTTAAGCTTTCAACTTTATTTTCTCGCTGAAAATTTTATCAGTTATTTAAGTTTGTGGAGCATGATTGCATGTTTTGGTTCTGTTATCTACATGTAGATGAATAAGATAGCCATTTATCCATAGACTCAAAGTAACTGGGGCGACTAAATTCTTTTTTATTATGCTCCTCAAAATTTTGTGTTTTTGAAGCAAAAGAGAAAATGATAGTACATTGATTATTTAACCCCAAATCCAGTAAGAAATAAGCTTAAAAGACTGCGTGCTTAATCATTGGTGCATTGATAGGTCTTAAACAAGTTGTTAGAGTAAAGTAAGTGATATAAACCTAAAGAAAAGCCAAATTGAAAGAGGTATTAGTCTCTGGCAAAAGTCTCGGTGAGGATGGCAAAAATATAATAACCAGTCATACTCAAGCCTTATAGTTGTTGATCATCCAAAAATATAATAAAGCAAATAACAAGCGTTAGGATTCTGGACACTGTGAGTCTTTATGCGGCTTAATCATCTGGGTATTGATATGCATGAATATTTCACTTGAGCAAACCCAAAGTCATTAAACTTGATCACTGTTGTACTTCGTACAATCCAAATTACTGACTTGATCAAAATCCGCTGTTAGTCATACAATTGTTCCTCCCTTGCGTGCATCTCAATACCAATAAGAAACGGACCCCAGGGGATACAATGTATGTAAGCCAACAGATGGACTCGTGCATACTCAGTCACAGTAAAGGAAACTTGATGCATTGCTCAAAATTTCTCAACTGGTATTAAAAATTTTGATCAACACTATAATGGTTTAAGTCAAGTTGGGGTGATTTAGCAAAAATCAAATTAAGCTTGAACCGAGATTAGGGGCTGATAGTTTCAGATATTCTGTGCGCTAATTGAACCATAAATCATATCACATAAATGCTCGAAGGTTTGTTATAAGATTTAAGTGGACAACAATATCAATGACCGACTTAACGCCAGTCATAATATCGCTGAAATATAAAACTGTGATGGAAGGGCATTTTAGTCAATATGATTCTCTGCTCAAACTCAACAAAAACACAAAAATATGTACTGCTTTTAAAAAATCATAGAAAACCACAAAAAGATTGTCTATTTCTTTTAATGTTTGGATATTTCTGTAAATACATTCTTTAATTTTTTACAAAATACCAAAAATATTTTATCTTTTAACTTTACATATTATTTAATATCTTTAAGTTATGTTTCGAAAAAGTGAAATGTTTTTAATGTATTTGATTATCGGGATAAAGGTCCTCGGTAATTCTTTTAATTTAGATTAACTTATTTTTTTTTAATTGGATAATTTTTATTTAATTCTTTATTTAATTAATTATCTTAAGTTAAAATTAAATAAAAGTTAATTCGTTAAGTATGGATAACGAATTAGGTGGCTCTCTAGCGAACTACTTTCTAGTTCGCTCACCTAATGCGCTTCCGCACTCTGTAACGAACCACTCCTAATTTGTTATACATATTTAAACGAATCAGACAACGAATCAAAACTGATTCGCTACACTTCGTGGATAAGTTGAGGAACAAATTAGCTAATTCGTTCAGTTTCAAATTCATAGCGAATCGGTCTTATTCGTGTCTTGAAAAATGTGCAAGGACTGTGTATAAAGGACAAGAGCAATGTGAATCGTCCTTTCACTGTTCCTGTTTCTTCCTTATACCTAAAGCAACCCTTTTCAAAAATTTTCTCTGAATTCTTGATCTTCGAATTTCAAACTTTTGAGTATTCCATTGTGTTGCTAAGGTATAGATTATTACATCTTTATGCTTTACGTCAAAAATGACACTATTTTGATAGTCTAATTATGCAATTTTGTTCTAAGGGTTTTACGGTTTGATGAACCCTGATTAATCATAGTCATACTGTGTTAGTGTAGTTTATTTTGGTTCCATTTTGGTCGGAATGTGATTCCGAAACCCTTGGTAGACTTTAATCAATGTTTGATTATAGTCTGTCGGGTCGATTGAATGTTCATATGTTCGGGGTTTTAGGCTCTGTTAAAACTTCGAGTATAGTTAACTTATTTCATATGTTTGAACCTCGAATTGACACCATTTGATTCACTGTGTGTTTACGAGATCGTTTCATATGACAATCAGGTTATTCAACGATATTTATGGGATAATTGAGCCTGGTTTTACAATGTTGACCGTCGGTGTTCTTATTCAATTTTGACTTTGACCAGGACTGTCAAAGATTAAGCTTTTATGGCCATTCGTTAACTTTAGCGAATTGGAACTTTTCAGTGTCCAATTCGTTAAAGATTCAAACGAATTAGACTAGCGAATAAGTTATCTAACGAATCAGATGTGTATTCGTCAAGACATAACGAACTAGATTCTAGTTCGTTTCTTGTTATAGTATTTCGCTAATTTTAATTCGTTAACTTATTTACCTGATAGCGAATCACTTGATTCGTTACAAGTTTGTAACGAATCAGAGTGATAATCTAACGAATGACATTTTTCTTTTAAATATTGAAATTAATTAACCTTTGTAATTAATAATTTCTTCCAATCGTCTAAACGCGTAAATATACTAATTACACACGACGTATAAAATTAAATACACCATATATAGATAAATGGATATATAAATGTTAATTGTATTATATCTTAACATTACTTACACTCGTTCTAATTTATTCAGTAAAATAGCTGATCAATTGAATCAAGATCCACCGATTGCTGATCAAGGGCATCAAGAACAACCACAAGAACAACCGCCTCAAGTACAGAAGGAAGAAGTTATTTTATTACCTTATGACGCAAAACACAACATCTGTGCTTATGTTGATCAAGATATTGCTGATGTTGCTGTGTTCGGGGACATGTTAGCATTCTTAAGACACTCAGTGATACATTATGCAATCACTGCTCGACCTAAAGTTTATCTGAGTATTATTAGGCAGTTTTGGGATACTGTTGAGGTTGTTGAGGTGGAGAATCACATTCGAGCCACGATCAATCAAACTGTTATTACAATTGATGTGGAAGTGGTTCGTCGTGTACTTCGTTTTAATGAAAATGATGACAACCCAAGTGAATTTGACAAGCAGTTGATCAAGAGCTTGTTTACTCGTCTACGTTCCGGTGGTGGTATTGATGAATCTATGTTGAACAAGAATGGGTTATGTCCACCATACAAGTATCTTCCCCATGTCTTGATTCATTGTATGAGTGGTCGTCGTGGTGGATTTGACCAATGCGGAAGCAGTATACAATCAGGTTTTGTTGCACTTATCCTCAACAAGCAATTTAACTACTCCGAGCTTGTTTATGATCATATGAAAGAACAAGTTCAGCAAACACTTCAAAAAAAGAAATTTTTAATGTATCCTCGATTTCTACAACTGATCATTCATGACTTAATCCCTAATTTGGTTATTGATCAAACTCTGGTGAATGATGTGCTTCCTATGGACCACGTGAAGGCTGATACCGTGCATCGAATGTTGGCCTATAGAAAGGAGAAGCCAAAGGATAAACGAATGATTGGTCACATAATTAATCCGAATTATGTATGTCCTCCTAATGAACGCTGGATCCATGACGACTCGGATTCCGAGCGTGAAGGAGGAGAAGGTGGGAACGATGATGATGATAATGATGATGGAGATGGTGGTAATGGTGGAGCTGGTGATGCTGCTTTTCAAGAACAACAAGATGCAGTAAATGATGCGTTAGCTGCCACCATTGCAGCTCAACAAGAAAGAAAGAGAAAAGGGAAAGAAGTGGCAACTGGAGAGCCATCAAAGAAAAGACGTGTGTCAGCTGGGGCTGGGGTAATTATCGGTGTGCCACCACCTCGTCAAACAACGCCTCAACGCCTGGTAGTGCCGTCCACTACTTGCACTCTGATGCTCACATTAACAACGACGATGGTGTCTCATGAAAGGCTTGATTTAATTCCACATATGGCTTTATCTGAAATTCCAAGGCCTCCTGCTACATCGTCTACTACCCCTCCAACACCATCCATGAGGCCTCCCCTTCCTCCTCCTCCCCCCAATGATGTCTCTTTTATGAGAATCACTCGGCCTCAAGGACCGATCCAACCTGTTCATCCATCCTTGTACAACCTGCCACCGAACCGTCAGACTGATATGTTGTTGAATCTTCTTCATCTTTATGAAAACCAAATGTCTGCTGACCGTCAGAATCAAGAACGACTTATGGAGAATCAAAGACGGATGATGAGTTATATTCTTTTTGTCAAAAGGAGACTAAAGCGCTAGGTGCGATTGTTGAGTCTTAGGGGGTGAAAATGAAGGAACAAGAGGATCTAATCTTGCAGCTGACTTGCAAAGAGGATGCCTTAAAGAAACTCAAAAATGATGATCAAGATCCTAACGAGTCTGGTGTAGGAGGTGAGCCTAAACAAACGCACGGCTCATCTTCCGGTGCTGGTACAAGTGGCGGTGAGGACTCGGGTAAACAGGTTGTTGTGTATCAGGATCCAACTGCTGCTAAGCAATTGAAATGATTGATGCTAACAATGTGATATTTGTGGATGGATCGGGGGTGATTAGAAGTGTGGTGAACAGGGATGAGATAGAGGTTGGTGAGTTCGTTGATAGGTCTCTGACACGGGAGCAGATTTCCATACTGCTTGGGTTGAATGATGAACAGTTGACCGTGTTAGAGACTGAGCCAGACATTGAGGTGGTGAATGAGGAATGTATATCAGAGGATCCGTCTATTCAAATGAATACGGATTTTATTTATGAAGACGAGGATGTTGAGATGGAAGACGTCACTGCTGAGGAGTATCCGGACTTGTTTCAACACACAAACATTGATCAAGGTGTTCCAGTGTTTGATGAACAAACGGTTAAAGCAGCTGAAGATGAGTTAGAAAAGACGTCAAAGGGTAAGAAGGTTGTGGACACTCGGTTCAACTCGATTGAAAATCCAACCGATGCCGATATTGCTAAGTGGTTCAGCTATAAAGCGGCGGGTAAAATTATCAAGGCGTATCGGTATGTTGATCAAGAACGAAAAGACATAGCTGCAACTTGGGTCAAGGCAAACCAAGTAACCTCCTTCAAGACTGTATCCAAGGTACATAGTGATATCGTCTCTTGGCTATATGATTCTGAGCTTAAAGTATGTATAGTTAAATGGGAGAAGGGGATCCAGTACTACGAAACGATAATAGACGTTCTGACATTACCGCGGTGGGATGTTCGTACCCTAGCGCGTCGTCCATTTATCAATCGTGGTGGCTACTGGACAGCTGAGTGGTTTCATCAACACTTATTGTCCGAGGTCAATCATGGCTTCAAGTTCTTCAAGCCCCAGATCCCGAGACGTAAACGTATTGACGAGATTGATCCAAAGACTGGCTGGAGGAAACTTGTTCTTAAGGTAAAGCCGCCAAAGACGATGAAGCGGGTACCTGTGAAGACGATGCCCCAACACATGCATCTCTCGTTTGACCGCTGGTACTACGACAATCGTACTGGCGAGGCCGTCATTGTGCTTGGTAAAGGACTCAAGACTGAGCTTATCAAGATAATCGACCCTATGTGGTTGGTTAATATATCTGAAACAGACAATGACGTGCTACACAAGAACCAGATTCTGATCGAGCGCAATGAAGACTACGACCTGGCTATGCAATTCCAACGCGTTGTGCGTGTTTGTTATGAAGTGGCAGTCCAAGCGTTTCAAGTGAAGACAAAGACAAAGAGCTCAAGACGAGGGGGTGTTTGTTAGTGCACGGTTTTGCGTCTTGAGTCTTTGTAATTATCAGTAATGTATTTGTCGTTTTTGTTTAATGTAATAAACAAGTATTTAGTTAGTTCGCTATGTATGTATCTAGTTCGCTAAGAATGTTTAGCGAACTAGATCTTAAGTTAAGTCTCCTCTGATTCGTTAAGGATGTTTAACGAATCAGGGGGTGATTCGTTAATCTACTTCGTTTATAATGTATGTAACGAAGCGGACTCTAGTTCGTTAGGGGATGTTAACGAACTAGGTCCGTCTTCTATTTATACGTGAGCACTGTTCACGCTTAATTTAAGTTTTGAGAGATAATTAACGAAACTCTGTCAAAATTGCTCTCGTTCTTCATCTTAATAGTATTCATACTTATACACTAACACTGATAATAGATATAACATATAAAATCAAACGTAATTATGTGCTAGATCCGTGATATAGGATTAATAATATTCATACAGATCTGAGATCTGTTTATAGTAAATGTATTAGATCCGCGTTCTAACACCCTCATACTTAAATGACTATATTTTTCATCCTCACCATACTAATGTCATTCTAGTAATCAAACTTCAACATGCAATTGAATCTAAAACTCAATAACTACAATTAATCATTCTAGCTTGTAGTTTGGGGTTTATGATACAAAAATCGGGCATCATAAACCTGATATTGCATGTTTGGATCGAATACTCATATGTAACCTAACTCACGAATTTCATAGCCATAAAATAAGAATTACTAAGGCCTTAGCAATTAAGCAAGCATAGCAAAAACGATGTTTTAATCTTCTAACTTTGAGATTTTAGGGGTGAGATTCAGCCCCCATGGCTTCTCTCTTTCTTCCCATGAACAACATCAGAGGTGTCGAGTAATTTCAATTCATATCTCACTGGTAATCACATATCATCCCGTGACTAAATCTCAGTGAGATATTATGATCTTGCTTTAGAATTAATACTTCCTTGTAGCAAAATATATATATTACTCATCACGTTTAATCATTATTCAATGTTCCTCATACATAACAACTACAACGAAATCTTGAACAAATAAGCAAAATTACACGAATTTCTATATATGTTTACTCATCACGTTTAATCATTATTCAATGTTCCTCATACATAACAACTACAACGAAATCTTGAACAAATAAGCAAAATTACACGAATTTCTATATAACAAACATAACTATGCTTGTGTACTAGATGTGATTCACATAAAGTAGTAACTATCACAATTGCTACATTATGTAATCACGTCATTCAATATGCGTTTATAGAACTGTAGCAATTCGTAATCCCCAATTGATCCTCTAAAGTCAACATATTAGCACATAACACAAGATAACCTTCGCAAAGAATCCACTCATGAAAAGTAGGTAGATAGCAAGCCGCCTCCAAAAATCATTTAAAATTTTGGGCTGAATGCGAGTATAAATTCGAGTCTTAAGTAAAAGTATAAATTCGATGAGGGATCGAGTGTTGTATATGATTTGGATGTTGGGCCTGACTTATTGAGTATTGTTTAAACAAAACTTTTGATTGGGCCTAATAGATTATTTTCTTTAAAATTTCAGGGTCTCTGAGATTATCGGCTTAAGACGATCGACCTCTATCAAACAAAGACAACTAGACAAGAAAGAATCACTCAGTTAAAAAAATCAAAACAGATTAAGGTTATAACACCATTGATGTATTTCCATGTTTAATATTTTGATACATTAATTTAATTTAATAGCATCATTAAATTGAATAATAATAATATGATTTCAATTGAATTGAACACTGACCGAAGCCAAGCCGTGTTAAAAGGGGCGAGGTAGAAGGAAGAGAAAGAAAAGGAAAAAATGCATTCGGTAAGTTACAGAGCGAATGCTCTTGTCACTTTCTCTCTCACCATTCTGGCCTTCATCTGCGCCATCGCTTCTCTCACCGATAACTTCAACTCTCCTTCACCAACCGCCAACGTTCAGGTTCTTTCTCTCTCTCTCTAACCCCCCCCCCCCCCTACTTATTATTATTATTATTATTCGTTACATCTTTCTTTCTTTCACTTGTAGATCTTGAATGTTAATCGCTTTCAGAAGAGACCTAACGGTGACGATGAGGTAACTCTTTTTTATTTAATTCAATTGAATCTCCATTCTGATATGTTGGTTTTGATTACTGACAGTATTCGAAACATATTATATACAATTCGGATATTCTCTTTTATTTGCCCTCAATTACAATTGTATTCTCTCCAACCTAATTCAATTTAACTATCTGCGGTTTGCAGGTTGCATTGACACTAGATATATCTGCAGACCTACAGTCACTTTTTACATGGAATACAAAGCAGGTCTTATAAACTGTTTTCTTTTCATTGATCTTCTGCAATATCATGATGTTTGTAGTATAACTTATTTAATTATGCCTAATATGATTTTTTACCTGTAGGTTTTTGTATTTTTAGCTGCTGAATATAGCACTCCAAAGAATTCCCTGAATCAGGTATAATTAATGTTCATCTTGTTTCCATACTTTCTCGATGACTGATGCAAAATAATGTTTTACAGGTCTCCTTGTGGGATGGTATCATACCCACTAGAGATAATGCAAAGTTTACTATAAAAGCTTATAACAAATACAAGTTCATAGACCAGGTAAATAATTTCTTTTTTGAAATAGGCTTGTAAATGAACCGAACGAACTTGAACAGTTAACCGAACAGGGCTTTCTTGTTTGTGTTTGTTCGTTAACTATATAAATGAACGGTTTACCAAAGTAAAGGAACTAACATAACTAAGCTAATTAAAGGTAAATGCGAACAACAATGTATTGGGACTAAAAAGTTATTAAAGCTAGTAAATTGTAATGGCCGAAAAAATTTAAATGAATATATTAACAAATGTAATAGAAGAAACTTAAACAGGCGTAAGCTATTGAACATGAATGAATGTAAACTGATGTAAATAAACCTATTTAAATGAATGAATACTCATGAATACATGTGGTAATGTTCATTCGTTTATTAAATAATTGAACGTAAACGAACTTCCCGTTGACGGTTACCTGAATATTCGGTTCGTTTACAAGCCTACTTTTAAACCATCATCTGTTAAAGACTTAATCCTGATTATTAGTTTATATATTAATTGTTTTATTTAAATATTATACAGGGAAGCAACCTTCGTGGGAGAGATTTTAACTTGACTTTGCACTGGCATGTGATGCCAAAAACTGGCAAGATGTTTGCAGACAAACTAGTTTTGCCCGGTTTTAGGTTGCCCGAGTCATACAGGTGATAGGTAACATATGATTTGAGAATAGCTTTGGCGCTCTAAACAGAACTAGTGTTTTTCTTGTTTTTTATAAAACTGGAAAGTGTAATCTCGTATTTTAAACTTGTGAAATTTTAATCTGCTGGACATGATTATGTTTTTTATTCCCAATTACTTTTTGGTCCAGGCCGAAAATGAGGAAGATATCATGTGTCTAGATCTTATGAAATTAACAAGACAAAACCCTAGAATTAGGGTACATGGAATATGCACCTAATAACAACCACCCAAAAAAGGGTACCACAATACTTGCATGATATTGGAGCTCATGAGCTTCTGTCAAAAGGCGTCTTAGGTGTGGGTTCAGCAAAAGCTTCAGCCAGCTGACCCACTTTAGCCAGACATGTGCAACAAAAACACCCAGCGAGGGTGTGTTCAGTTTGCGTGAAATTCAAGGGAATTCAACGGAATTGAAATTTAAGTCCCTTCAAAAAAAATTCAATGAATTGAAGGCATCCTGAATTTCCCTAAGCTAACATGGTTAACCCTGCTAGGGATGGCAGATAAACTTGAATCAATGTAAACACTCGAAACCTGTAAATACAAAGATCGGTATTTGGGTATGAAACCAGGTCTTGGAACCAGGGTGGTGTTACCGATTACGTGATACCTAAACGATTACCAAAAATGTTCTAAGAGCATCCACATTCATCTCCCATCTATTAACTAAAAATCATTTCTTGAATTTGTTTAGATTTATAAGAACCACCTACATCTCATTCTCCATATTAATCTCTATTCAAGTAAATAATAGTTATTTATTCTTCCAAGTCACATCCACCTAAAAATGAAAAAAAAAGATATGGGGTTGAATTCTAAAAATCAAATTTTGGTATTAGTTTGGTTTCTTAACAATGTTTTCTATAGATTTTGGTCATTTTTCATAATTTTAGCAATGGTTTAGAGAGGGTATGGCGTATAAACAGAACATACTGTGTAACATAATAAGTGAGATTTTGAAATTATAGAAACTCGAATGTTTAAAACTACAGAATTGTCAAAAACATAGGTATATTTCATATTTCAAGTCGGGTTTTGTGATGAGTTTTAACTGGGCTCATAGTGGTGATGACAATCATAACAGGGTAATTTTAACCGCATAAGGTTATAAACATGTATACCCGACAGCCGTGAAACCAATGAACCCAATAAAAATATTTGTAATAAGTACATATTGACTTATTGAGTATAGTTTAATAATCATATTTCAATATCTCAATATCTCATGTCATGCCTAACAATCATCCACATCCCAAAGTCTTAAAACAATCAACAGTCATCCACATCCCAAACTCTGATCTTATAAAAACAAGCTCACCAAATAGAACAAAGTCTTTACACCAAAATTATCCTACCATACCAATAACAAAACAGATAAAACGGGCCAACGCACCCAATATCCCAGCACTATAGAACGCATACATCAGTTTTCATGTAATGCCTTCATCAAATACAATTTGCTGAAACTCTGCCCAGCAAAACTGCATTTCCACACATATACATAATAAGTCATGTTAAAACAGAACATGTTCTAATAAATTCTGCAAAAAACATACCTGTTGATTTGATTGCAATAGTTGGAAACTTGACTTGTTATCAGGTAACTCTCCAATCGGGACGGCTCGGGAAGTGGTTTAAAGATAGGGTTTGACGGGTCCTCCTCAGGCAACGGTTCCTCACCTGCCGCTTTGCGTGCCATATTTTCAGCCCTTAAAATACACCAAAAAAAGAAACAATAATAAATAATTAAACAATACAAACAAATGATTTATAACACATTATTTCCACATGTGCAGATAATCAGATACCTTCTCTTTTGAAGCCATGTTTGCTGCTGCGCTTGCTGACGTGACAGATTGCGATAATAAAATTGAAACTGAAAAAACCAACAATGATTAATATTATAATACGACATAATAGAGTGAATAACATATAATAAAAAAAGAAAAGAAACTTTTTGCTGTTCCATTGAGAGCTCATCCATGCATGCAATCAAAAATTCCATATTCCTTTCCATGACGTGATTTGTTGATAATTGCAGCCTATCGTAATCAGACTATTAACATATAAAAAAACACAATTAGTTAATTACACTTGGTTTATATAATACTATAATGAAATAATGAAAACCGTAAAAGTTCTCTAAAAAGATTATGAAATACCTGGTTGACAGGTGAATCAGCTTCCAGTTCGGTCATAAACGCACTGATAAGCGCTGAATTAGAAACCTTAATCTGTTTATGTGAAAATCATTGAAAATAGAATATAAACGTTAGCAAAATGATTGAAAAAACCTAGTTCATAATATTAGCAATTTTGTATTAGAAATAAACATGTAAACAAATTGAACGCTCAGTAAACCATGAGCGTTCGATGGAATGTTCAGTTATGTTCTTTACTTAATAAGCGAATAAACATGAACAAAACTTTTTGTTAAACTTGCTAACGTTCGTTTATGTTTGTTTTTAAGTTAGTTCGCTTATATATTCATTTAAACTTATTAGTCTCATTACAATTTAATCCAGTTTTATTCTTTCTTACGCCCCAACAGATTAAAGTTAGCATTTAGTTAATTGGTGTTTGCTCACGTATGTTTAGCTATGTTCAGTTATATTTGTTCGTTTACGTTCATGAAGTCATGACCCGCTCATTTACAATATTAGAAAACAAAAATGAACAACAAAACTATGGTAGTTTAACTTTTCGTGCTCAGTCTTTTGTTGAGTTCAAGTTAAAGGAACGAACACGGACATGCGCAGTTCGTGTTCGTTCAGTTTATTTACAAGCCCAATAAAAAACATACAGGTATCTCCTCAAAGGTATCGACCCATGTAAGATTTTTCTCTCGCAACCTAAACAACAAAAGAGAATAAAGTGAGATTAAACTTGCAATTTATACAAAACAGATAATAAAGAAGTAACAAAACTGCAGTTTAGTAAACTACTTCTCTCCATTGAATTCATTGTTGCGGTAAAGTTCCATGAATGAATCAGAAAGCTTCAAAGCCTTCAAGGCCAGGGCACCTTGGTTGGACTTCGAAGGATCATATATGATGCACACGCATCGTTTAATATTTTCCTACAATTAAAAAATTAAGGTTATGTAATAAATATTAAATAGCACAATAAAACTAAATATATATGTTACCTGGTAATTCATGAAAGTCTCAATCAGTTCCACAGTCTGATAAACACCTAGTAAAGTTGATTGGTACCTGAACAAGATTAAAAAATGACAATTTTAAAGAACTCGAGTTGTAGATGTCAGAAAACATTCAATGTGCACGCTGATTTAACCATGATGACAATTGTAGACCTATAAATAAACTGAACATTCAGTGAGCAGTTCGACAGTAAATTCTTCTATTTGATATACAAACAAACATAAACACATGTCACGTTCATTGGGTTCATTACAACTTAGTCTAGTTTAGTAACTCTTTAAGCCCAACACATTTTTAACTGATTTTAGCTCAGTTATGTCCGTCCTGCTAACGAATTAACATAAACGAACATGCTAAGTTTGATAACGAACAGACATGAACAAGAAAAACCCGTTCATTCAATTGCTCGAGTCTTAACTGTTTGTTCGATTGAAGTTAAACAAACATGCTCTGTTCGGTTCATTAGACAATTGCATAATTTTCAATGACGCATATTGACTCACCATCCGACAGTGTTATTGTCAACATTAACTTCCCGAAGACATTTCATCATGTCAAGTTGATAGTTAGCACCATCTGCCTCAATCTCCTCATCATCCTCCCGAATCTGTCCGTTAATTATTAAGGGTTACAAAGAATAATAACAGAAAAACAAAATCTAAAAATAGAAGAACAATGCCATACTGGAAAGGGAAAGCAATTGGTAACTTCGAGAACACTGCCAACATCTAAGCCGAGAAGTTGTCCAGTCACAAGCGCGTTTGAAAACTCTGTGCAGTGTTTGATGATCCTCAATACCACCTGTCCATGACATCAATTTACAGTTTAAAAAAACATAAAAATGATACTAATTAGCAAAATGTGATCTATGACGTTTAGCGTAGAAACATATTGGATATCGGTCAAGGACCGATATTTGAGATATCAGTTATTGTATATCGATAATTTTAATATCATGCAGGGAACTTATATATGCAGCAATATAACACTAACAATTCAATATTAAGAAATTAAGCTTTTGCAGCTTACAAAACACTAACAATTGTAGCCGCAAGTAGAAACTAATTAAAACTTAAAAAATTGACAATTAAGACATAGAAAACTGATAATCGGTGATATATGGCCAATATGATGAGTATCTGGTTGTATAGTTGTATTTCTTAAAAATGTTATGATTTCTACAAAAGAATTAAGGAATAGAGGATAAACACATAGGAAGCCTGTAAACCTAAATTGTGTGAAGAGAATAATAAGATGAATTACCAGTCCTTCGATCTGAACAACTCTAAGAGGCGGTGCGACTGCTTCCTCGGTTGCCGCCACTTGCAAGAACGAACGTGGAGCTGCTGTTGTTGTCAACAATTACAATTACAAAACACCAACAGATTAAGATCGGAAAAGCAATTTAAGGCAACCGATTAATTGAAAGGAAAGGATGAATGAACGAACCGGCTGCCATTGTTACTGTTGTTGTGATGATGATGATGAAACAAGAGATTGCCGCACTGATGAAGAAGCTCTGGATGGATGGATGTATGGCGGAAACAAAGAAACCCTAATCCAAGACTCCGTTACTTTATAATTATATTTGCATACATGGTCCCTATGCTTTTCACTTCTTATTCAAAATAAGATAGGGAATATATATATCACATTATCGGAAAATTAGCGTACAAATGAAACTAACGTGTTAAATGTGAAAATCAAGTAGATTAATTATGTAATTATGTCATAGAGTAATTACATAACTACTTTACTTGTTTATATGGTTTCTCTATTTGATTCTCACTTTTAACACGTTAATTTTATTTGTATTTGATCCAAACCCTTATTATTATTATTACTACTACTAGTTTTTAAATTTAATTAATGTCGTAAACACCCCTCAT
This sequence comes from Bidens hawaiensis, assembly GCF_021521415.1. Classification (NCBI taxonomy): domain Eukaryota; kingdom Viridiplantae; phylum Streptophyta; class Magnoliopsida; order Asterales; family Asteraceae; genus Bidens; species Bidens hawaiensis. The sequence goes on along the minus strand of NW_027495050.1, from coordinate 83,784 downwards.
CAATTCTTTTAAACTCAAATCCAACCAGGTATCACTTGTTAAAAATATATACTTATATACTATTAAAGCAAGAAATTTTACATGTCATTTAGTTAGACCATCCACATGTGTCAAGTGTATAAGTTGTCATTTTTACAATTTCCTCTTCATTATTTATTACATGAAAAACATGTTGTTGGTGGGAATCGAACTCATAGCCTTATGTTGTTTTTATGTGCTGTCGCATTTGCCTCTTATGGTGTAATTATGAGCATTCATGAATCAATTTAGTACCATGATTTCATTGTAGAAGCTCATTTCTGGTTTTAATCGCACCACATCATGTTCTTAATCACTTATGTGAATTGTGTGTTTTTCTTGTGTAGGTGAAAACACACTCCAGTCCTCGTCTAATTCAAAATTGAGATATTTGTGTTACGTACATTAGAGCATTGATGTTCCATCATTCATCTTCTATCCCGTTTTTAAACTAAAAGGAAAGTTTAAAAAAAACATCTACACATCTTATCTCCATAACTTTATCAAAAAAAAACATCCCCTAGATTTGATTCTCACCATTCATCCCTTGTATATATAAAATATATATATATATATATATATATATATATATATATATATATTCATGGGTGTGAGTGAAAGAATAATAATAATAATAATAATAATAAAGAATAAAGAAAACTTTTTTATTTAGGAAAATTGGATTTAAATAATACCATCTTTAATGGATTGGCCAATAATAATCTCACCTCCGGTATTTCCCGCTGGCAGTCTCACATTTTCAATGTTTTTTGTTTTATAAACCAGCGTTAAAAAAAACTTAACGGGGTTAAGTATTTGCTTATGTGGCGAGTGACTAGGCTTTTTAATATCCACCTGGCTTTTCCCTTTATATCCCCCCCTCCCATTACCTACGTGTAATACTCATCATTTAAACCCCAAAACTAACCACTGAGGTTAACCACCACTCCTCTGGCCACCACCTCTACCACTTACCCCAACACCACCACCGCTTATCACCACCAACACACGTCGCTGTCACCACCACAAGCCATCAATCCCCCCCCACAAAAAACTCCATCTCTGACGACCATTAAATCCGGCCACCTGACCACCACCATCACCGCTGCCTGACCATGCCACCGTCACAACAAGCGATCAACGCCACATCTCCGTCTATGCTTTCTTTCTCATCCACAACCAACACCAAGCATCACCATTAAATCCGGCGACTGCTCAAAGCTGACGGCAACAAATCACCACCACAACTTCAAGATGTCGGTGACCACCAATCACCGCCACATTCAGACCTTCTCTATCCTCTCTCTCTCTCATCCCAAAAATCAATCAATGGCTCAGAAGATAGAGATAGAAGAAACCGAGCCGAAACCCTAACCTTATGCTCACCGTCAATCTCCGACCGTATATCCGATCTCAAATCCACCGTCACCATTGACTTTCGTCCTAACTCCGCCGCTGTGCCGGAAACTGAAATTGAAACCTCAGACCTGTCCAAAAATATTAGGGTTTCTAAAAGGAAAAGCCAGGTGGAGAGGGGGGGGATATAAAGGGAAAAGCCAGGTGGATATTAAAAAGCCTAGTCACTCGCCACATAAGCAAATACTTAACCCCGTTAAGTTTTTTTTAACGCTGGTTTATAAAACAAAAAACATTGAAAAGGTGGGACTGCCAGCGGGAAATACCGGATGTGGGATTATTATTGGCCAATCCATTAAAGGTGGGATTATTTAAATCCAATTTTCCTTTTATTTAATATAGATAAATAGAGCAGACTATCGATGTTTGCGCTGATGAAGCCATGTTTTTAGATGTCTGCTATGTACGGACGAGAAACATAAATAAACCCTAATCGAAGAGTCGTAACTCTTATAATATGTACAAAGAAGTACTTTTGACATTTTTTGGTTTAAACTTATTTTCTTTTTTTATTGCATGAGAGTTTGGAGACTTTTTACCACTACACTGCTTTTTGCAAAACTCTTTATTGTTGATTAGGACGACACATATCACACAACGACCCTATTTGAAGAGTTTTGACAACACATGGTCTTATAATTTCTAAGGCAAAGATTGGCTTTGGGGTTGGTGGCCCCCAGTGACAGAGACAAAGTCTTTTAAACACCCAAAGGTCCTTAATTCAAGTCTCAGGATTTAAAGAAATTTGGACATTGAAACAAACGAACACGTAGTATTTGGATAAAAAAAGGTCGTGGTAGCTTGGTAGGTTATGCGATTTAGAATTGATGGTTCTAAGGAAAAATAGTTTATTGATTTTGATTTTACGTCAACATATTTGAGGGAGCTATTGATGGAAAGGGAATGATCGAGGTATTATGATAATCCTTAAACATTCCATTAGAAAGTTTAGAATTCCATCATCTGTTAAAGGGTTTGTTCAATTCCATTGGTTGTTGGATTTTGAATTTAAACATTCCATTAGAAAGTTTAGAATTCCATCATCTGTTAAAGGGTTTGTTCAATTCCATTGGTTGTTGGATTTTGAATTTAAACATTCCATTAGAAAGTTTAGAATTCCATCATCTGTTAAAGGGTTTGTTCAATTCCATTGGTTGTTGGATTTTGAATTTTTGATGAAATGTTTTTCATTTTCAATTCCATTGTAAACCAACCAAACACAATTCTTGTTGGAAAGTTTTTCAATTCCGATTCTAATTCCCTTGTATTCCACGAACTTATAAACGGACCAAACCCATACATATAGTATAGACGATCGGTTTCCTAAAAGTGAAAATCCAAAATATTCCCTTGTATTCCACGAACTAATAAACGGACCAAACCCATGCATATAGTATAGACAATCGGTTTCCTAAAAGTGAAAATCGATTTGCGTCCAAAATCAATCCGATCCTACCCATACACATCCCTACTAATTACAAGTAAACCTATTTTGCGTGGAGAATCATAGTTAAGGTTAAATAAAATAGCAAACAAACATGTAGTGTAAAGTGATCTTACTATAATTTGTAACATGAAGAGCAACCGAGCCAATGGACATATGAGTTAGTTTTACAAATTTTATTGTTTCAAGTTTTTTATTGTAACCGGAGATGATGTAGATCAGCGATCAGCGATAAGAGATTATGAGCTAAAGAGAGAACAAGAAGGCAATGGTTGGTCACTTGGTTGGTTAATTTATTTATTTTTGTTACTTCTTTCGAATATATTAATTAAAGGTGCAAACTGTTCTTTCAAATAAATTTCCACGATCCTTCACCTGTGATTTAGTGGTAGGAGATTTAACGGAGACTCAAGTTTGATCCTCACTTGTCATTTTGGATGGACATTGACAATAAAGAATTTATTTTATTTTATACCTGAACCTTAAAAAAAAAAAAAAAAAAAAAAAAGCTCACCAAAAATATATGTGTAACCGGCGGTCCTTTGAATTCTAGCCTTGCCTTTCAAGACGACTTCTTCTTCTTCTTCCGAGAGCCACAAATGCTCACATTCTGACACACTCAACGGTCCACAACTTGAAACATCATCATCGTGGGCGCAATGACGCTCATCTCCAAAATGTTAACCGCCGATCCACTTTCTTCTTCAAACAACAACCGCTTTTCATCTACAATATGTAGTAATCTAAACCAATTTCAGTTTCAATTACACTCCCGTAAATCAACAATTACATGTGCTAGAACCAACAGTAACAAAGGCAGCTTCCTCTTCCTCAGATCCAAACGATCAAACAAAACCCTTATCCAATTAGCCCGTTTCGCAGCATCCAATCTCCACTACGTCTTACCCTTACCACCGCCACTCGATTCCGTAGTTAGAGAATTCGCCAACGGCGGCGGCGGCGGTCGTTCCGGTGGGTTTGGGTGGGGCGGATTCGACGGTGGTGGGAGAAAGAGGAGAGTCAACAAAAAGTCAAAGTTAGGGTTCTGGGTGTTTGTTTTTTTATAGGGTTTTGGTGGTTGAATTTGAATTTGAATTTGGGGAAAGTGGAATTGAAGAGTGAGGTGGCGTTGGGGGTGATGTGTTGTTTATCGATGTTTTTGGTTTTGGGTGTGTGCCCGAATGGGTGTTGGGGTTTTGCAGTGGTGGGTTTGCTGCGGGTTTGTTGTTTGAGAAGAAAGATGAGTTGCGGAAGTTGTTTGGAATTGGATTGAAGGGGATGGGGGTTTCGAGAAGACGAAGAGGTCGTAGAGCTATATGAAGATCGAGTAAAAAAAGGTTTTTTCGTATTGATATTGTTTATATTTCTTGATGCATTGTTTTTCTTTTTACAGTTTTGTTGTTTTTTGCAATGAGGAAATGATCAACAACGGGTTTTTTCGGGAAAGGGTTTCATTTAGTTTGCAATGTGTTGTTAGTATTGTATGCATTCGTGAGGCCTTGATTGTGATTCATCTTGCTTAACGTTTGTTTTAATACTCACAAAATGCATTTGGTGCGACTGGTATCTGTGTAGTTCGTATTGGTAGATCAGATTAGAGGTTTAGATTGTTTGAATGGAAACAAACTGTTGGTGGTTATGTGCTTATTTGAGTTAAGAAAGGCCAAAAAGATAGACAACCACAATGTTTACATCTTGGATAAAATATGAATGCTTGCCATGACCGGGACTACTGGCGAGTTTAATATGATTTCTTGTTGATTCTCATCCATTATGATTTCCAGTATATATACACCGTGTGACCATGTGGGCATTGGGTGAATAAATTTGCATGGATCGATCTCATGAATGATGCCCACAAATTTCGACTCTATATCATATATAGACGGCCACTCATTTTATACTAAGCCAATTTTATGTGGTGAGTATACACCTATTGTTTTAATTGTAACACGTACGATAGCTATAGTAACGGGTATGTAACTGTATCTGCCTCCTAGTCTATCTCACTTTCGCTATGTCTTCCTACCACGACGTACAAGTTTTTGTGAACTTGTGTAAATTGTTTTGAGTTTACATTCTCCCACTATATGATGGGGGCTTGTTCAATTTCTGAACAAGTTATAGGGTAGCGAATGTAATTATATAACCGTCTCATTTTATTATGGTCGAAACAATAAATAAAAGTGTTTATGCTTCATAGATGATGTATGATAGCCGGATGTCATTGTCCAAGAACTTTAATGTAAAAGATCTATGATGTATGATAGCCGGATGTAATTGTCCAAGAACTTTAATGTAAAAGAAAATTGTTTGTTTATTTTAGTTTCTGTTTGCTTAAACTATAAACATGTAATATGAATAATGGTTTTTGAGGTTACCCTCTGGCCTTCTATGTCTCTTAAACATCCAATGTTTAAACAACGACGTAAGTTTCACACATAACCACAATCAGATTTGGAATTGACTAATTAAAGTGCATTATCGGCCAGAGGTTTTTGCCCTGACTTGTTAAACAAAAAATGCATCATCAAACTCTTAAGCATGATCAGATTTGGAATTGCCTATATAAAGGCATGTTTTAATAACAAAGCGTTTAGCATTTGAAATATTGGTGTGGTTTGACTACATCCCATTCTCACTGTGTGATTTTGCTAGGTGTGGTTGTATGTGTTGAATAGCAAAATGACAAGCCTTGTGTTACTCTTGTAAGGTAAATAGTCACATGATACGCTAGGTATTAATAACATGATAAACCACCATCAACTTGTTCCGTTTTGCTAATCGTCATCACTACCTTGTCGCTTTCCGACGAGATTGTCGCAACAAATGAGTAAGTTTGTGATGCCTGACCGAATGGCTGTGACCTGAGGGGCCTTCAAAACTGCTTTGGACCTAATAGTTGAAACGGACCAACAAACTGTCGTATCACAACCCTTAAATCTAGCTGATTCAATGGGTGCAAACTAAGTCTCATGGTAACCTGAACAAATATAAAGCCAGCCCGAGTGTAAAGGGCGCCGTCCAATCGTTTCATTGCCCATGATCGCAAAACAACACCCCACCTCTAGCATCAAATGTCATTTAAAATAAAGGAACAACTTCAAATTTATTTTAGAGTCCAAACCCACATAGTCAGGGGCGGACCCACATTAAGTGGGTTGGGGTCCCGGGACACCAGTGTCTTTTGGAATATTCTTAGAGGCAGTATGTTAAATATTTTATAGACCCCATAATAATTATTGGATGGAACTCATATTGTCAAAAACAACTCTGGTTCAGTGTAAAATTCCCTTGTTTATATCATTAAGTAACCCGGTTTGACTCCGTCTAAGTCCCGTTTTTGTGATTTTTATCCTTTTATAATTTACAATTTGTCACCATATATTAGTGGGTGGTTGGCTCATGAGGAATGCTTAATTCCTTCATGCTTTTTAGTTTCAATGCCTTTAAGCAATTGGCCTTCTGACTCAATGGCATGTGGGTGATGGTTAAGACTTAGGATCCTTGAAGTCTCATGTTCGAATCCTGGCTCAAGGGGGTTTTCCCACAGTGGTGGGTTTCCTCCTTGATGGTGTTCTTAGGTGAGTCAGGCTAGAGCGTCAAAATCAGTATGGACGTGACATCCCGTCTCAGGAAGGCTCACTCGGGTATTGGTGGTGGATCCAAACGCTATTAAAAGAAAAGTTTCAATGCCTTTAAAAAGCTTTGTTTTTATGAATAAGACAAGCACACAATTGGAACAAAGGCTAGTCTTATTATCTTAATTTTTTAGAAGTGTTCAAAAGGCTAAATCGGGAAATTGATCATCTCAAATCGATCACTAACAGAAACTCACATCGCAACAACCGTTAGTGCATTTCATGTTCAAAAGATATTAACGATGTCCGAGTTGTATTCGTGTGATTTTGTGCGTTTTCTAATGAGTAATGATCATATTTTTGTTATTATGATATTGTTTTTTTATATGTTCTTCGTCCCGCCCAAACCCGAACTGCGACCAACCCAAAAAATCCAAATACCGTAAAAATAGGACCTCATTGGTAAAAAATCATGGGCCCGCCACTACTATGGTACCAATTATTTCCCATTATTGGTGTATACTCAAACCACAAATGTCAAAACTCAAAAGTCTCATGAATGTCACTCTCGTCTCGTCCCTCACAGCAACTCATGTTCATATTATAACTTTAATCCACATATTAAGTTTTGAATTTCACAAGCATCTTTGTCCCTGTTGACTCATACAGACAGTTAACTTATTTGTAATAGTGGAAGATGATTTCTAGCGGAGGATGTTTTTTTAATCCTGCTGCATAGTTTATCTTGTGTATCATCTGTTAGTTTTTCATATACAGATTACCCACCAGCCGGAAATCTTGATGCCATTGTTCTAGCTCGGTTTATTTGACTCCAAAGTTATTAAAACAAGTACTTTTCGCCAAGAAGCATTCACTTGTGTAATACTCGTCATGATTATGCTCAATATAAATGTTTATAAGTTGAGGCAACTTCGAGAAACAAGCCTTGGGGAGAATAAGAATGATCATAGGGAAAGGTGGATTTGGTAAGGTTTATAAAGGTGTCATTGACGATGCTGCAACAATTGTCGCAATCAAACGTTTGTATATAGGATCTAAACAAGGAGCCACTGAATTTTGGACAGAAGTCAAGATGCTTTCCAGGTTTAGACACAAACATCCGGTTTCTCTTATTGGATGCTGTGATGAGTTTGATGAGATGATGGTTGTGTACGAGTATATATCTGGTGGAAATCTTGCACAACCTTTCATGAAGTCAATGGATCTAGTCAAAATCCCCCTCTTTCATGAGTGGAGCGCCTCAAGATTTGCATCGGGGCTGCACGCGCATTAGATTACCTTCATACCAGCACAGGTGCCAACCACCATATCATACACCGAAATATTAAAAGCTCAAACATTCTTTTGGATGAAAACATCAAAGCCAGGAACGTTAAACCATATAATTGATCCGAGCCCCTTGTTTAAGGGTGAAGGCTCAAATCATACCTCATTGCTTGAAAGCATTTGTGGAAATTGTTGATCACCTACGACTAGACCCAGACCGCCCAACCATGGGTGAGGTGGTGGTAGCACTTGAGGCTGCATTAGCAGCGCAAGAGAGAGGAGATTCTTTAGTAGTCTCTAATTCAAATGCTCACGTCAGGTCTAGAAAGATACTAACATTATCAAGAATGCTTCGAAATGTGTTGCTTGTCAAAACTCCCGGTAAAGGTGTAACCTCACACTTTATTCCTTTGCATGTGTAAACTGCAGTTTCTAATTACAATGGATACATGAAAGAAACCTAACTCGGGCCCGTAGGCTAAAAACAATCAAACACTAATACTAATAATCTAATATATATTTAACCCCCCCCCCCCCCCCTTTAAGTTGGAGCATTGATGTTAATCATGCCCAACTTGTTACAACAAAACTTGACAGCAAAACAAAAAACTAAGCTGGAACTTGAACACCTGCAAGAAACTAGAACAAGAAAACCAGGACGAGATCAGAATCGGGAACATGAACATGCAAGACCTGACCGGAATTTCTAACGACGACTTCTGGGATATGAACATGTAAGTCATGGTCAGCGAACAACGGCTTCAAGAACAGGTACAGGTAAGGCAGGACCCTCAATATATTCATTAAAGAAATCAGAAACAAACCATAAAGAAACCTAACTCTGTTCGTGGGCTAAACAAAAAGAAACCATAAAACTAATAATCTAATATATGCATACTTATACGTCTGTGTAACTGTGTATAAACGGTATCATGGATGCATGCAGACGGAGGTGTAGCTGTGTATAAACGGTATTAGGATACTGCTCAGAAGACAAGGACCTACTCTACTCCTGGTCTATGAGTTTATGCATAAGGAGAGCCTAGAGAATTATATATTGATATTTTAATAGGAATCAGAATTGTTATATCGTTGATCGTTGGTTTTTCTTTACAAAGAAAAGAAATACAAATAAATAGGGAAGACAATGGTCTAATAATGGAAATGACAATAAATAAGATGTGGAATTGCTTGATTGTAGGCTGCAACGGTCCTTATTATATTGTTGGCATTGGTTGAAGAATCTCCTAAGTAAAGAAAGGATGTTACTGCAAATATTCATGTATCTTTGTCTTATTATTCTTTTATTTATTTTTTCCAACACTCCCCCTCAAGTTGAGTAGTAGGGTCTCCAATACCCAACTTGTCGAGACATTTGTTGAATATTCTTCCGTTGACGGCCTTCGTTAATATATCTGCTAATTGGTCTTCTGATCGAATGAATTGTAACTCCATAATTCTAGCTTCGAGTTTTTCTTTGATGATGTTTCGGTCAACCTCTACGTGTTTAGTACGATCGTGTTAAACAGGATTTTCTGAAATCTGTATTGCGGCTTTGTTATCACACATCATCTTACTTGCTTCGGTTGGGGAAAACCCGATCTCGATCAGAAGTTTGCGAATCCACATGACTTCTGTCAGGCCTCGTGCAATCCCTCTAAATTCAGCTTCAGCGCTGGATAAAGCAACTACCTTTTGTTTTTTACTTTTTCCAGGTTACCAAGTTTCCGCCAACCAGAGTGAAGTATCCTGATGTAGATCTTCGGTCGTCTTGATCTCCAGCCCAGTCCGCATCAGTATATAGCTGGATCTTTAGATGCTTGTTCTGCTGAAAAAGAACTCCATGGCCCACTGTTCCTTTTAAGTATCTAATAATCCTCATTACTGCCTCCATGTGGGTAACTTGAGGTTGGTGCATAAATTTGCTAACTACTCCAACTGCATAAGCAATATCAGGACGAGTATGTGATAGATATATTAGTTTACCTACTAGGCGTTGGTATCTTTCTTTATCTGTAAACTTGGCTTCCTTTTCCATACGAAGTTTATGGTTTACCCTCATTGGTGTGTCATCTGGCTTGCAATCAATCATTCCAGTCTCGGCTAGAAGGTCAAGAATGTATTTCTTCTGGTATATAAAGATTCCTTTTTTAGACCTTAGCACCTCTATTCCAAGAAAATACTTAAGTCTTCCCAAGTCTTTCATTTCAAATTCTGTAAAAAAATTTGTTTTCAACGCTCTCATTTCTTCTTCATCGTTTCCTGTAATGATCATGTCATCAACATATATTATTAAACAAGTTACAAAATTACCTCTTCGTTTAAGGAACAACATATGATCGGAGTTGCTTTACTGGTATACATATTTGTTCATTGCTAGGGTGAATCTACCAAACCAAGCTCGAGGAGATTGTTTGAGCCCATATAGAGATTTTTTCAACCGACAAACTTCTTTATCCTTGAAATCTTTCGTGAACCCGGGTGGAGCTTCCATATAAACTTCTTCTTGTAATTCTCCGTGTAAGAATGCATTCTTAACATCAAATTGATGAAGAGGCCATCCTTCATTTGCAGCAATTGAGAAAAGGACTCGGATTGTGTTAAACTTAGCTACAGGAGAGAATGTTTCGGAGTAGTCGCTTCCGTATGTCTGGGTATAGCCTTTGGCTGCCAATCGTGCTTTATATCTTTCAATGGTTCCATCGGGTTTGTGTTTGATTGTAAACACCCAACGACATCCAACTGGTTTCTTTCCTAGAGGAAGATAACATTTTTCCCATGTGTTCTTTATTAGTGCTTCCATTTCGGTATCCATTGCATTTTTCCAATTTCTTAATTCTATGGCTTGTTCAGTAGAAGTAGGAATTTGTTTATTGTATAGAGAGAAAGTAAAGGCCTTGGCTTCTTTGGAAAGGTTTCCTTCGGCTATGTTTGCCATGGGATACCTAGATCCTTTAAATTGTTTTTTCTGGAGAGTATCGTTTCGCCGGGATGCCTCTATTGACTCTTGGAGGGAGAACATATTTCTCAGTTGTTTCTTCTTGTCTCATTCCTTCTTGTATTGGCTCTTGTTGTCTTGTTTCTTCATGTATCGATTCCTCTTCCTATACTGTCTGTTGTATATCTATCTCATGGTTGTCAGATATATTAATAGGATTTTCATGTGATTCTTTATTTGTTATATCTTCCGATGCTTGAGAATCACTTGCCTCGGGTATCGGGTTAGGAAGATTTTGGTCTGGAACACTCACGATTGGTCTACTAGATTGTTGTGAAGTATGTGACTCATCTTGGGCACTATGATTGACTGCTGCAGATGATGAAGTCCATTTTGGAAACCATTTGAGCCAATTCAGTGTGTCATACTCTTCCTCCCCCCTGACCAATGTATTGGGAGGTATAAAAGAACTCGGTTTCAAGGAAATCACAATTCATGGTAGTGTACATATGACGGCTTTTTGGATTATAGCAGCGTTACCCTTTTTGATTGACACCATAGCCTACAAATACACATTTTTTGGCACATGGTCGAGATTGCTTCGATTGTTTTTGGGTATGTGGACAAAGACAGAGCATCCAAATATTCTTGGTTGTAATGTAAGAGCGGGAGGTAATTTGGTAAATTCAGATAGAGCTTGAAGGGGGGGTTTTTAAATCAAGGGCCTTTGTTGGTAGTCGGTTGATAAGATATGCAGCAGTTGCGAGAGCTTCAGGCCAGAAGGACGTTGGTACTTGAGACTCAATAAGTAGGGCTCGAGTTATTTCTAAAAGGATGCGGTTTTTTCGTTCAGCTGTGCCGTTTTGTTCAGGGGTGTAGGAGCACGACGTTTGGTGAATTATTTCTTATGTTTGACAAAATTGTTTCATTGAATTATTAATGAATTCTCCACCATTATCAGATCGTAAAATTTGAATTTTGGTTTGAAATTGTGTTTGTATCATGGCATAAAACATAGTAAATTTATCAAAAACTTCATATTTATGTTTTAGAAAGTAAATTCATGTCACGGGAACTATTCCTCCATTAGCGGTTTTTATGCTATTCCTCCATTAGCGGTTTTTATGCTATTAATCTTAGGTTTAGAATTCGAAATTATGTCGGATAGTTCGAAAGTCATGGTGTCGGTAGCACCACAATCAAAAATCCATGATTTATTTAAATTTTCACATGTATCAGCCATGTTAACTTCTCCGACAGTTTTATTTAAGTTATTTTTGTAAAAATCAGAATCGCTAGGGGTAATATTTTTAAGCATCTCAAACTCTTGGCCAGTGTCAAAATTAGCATATTCCTTTTTTGAGTTATTATGTATTTCCAAAGATTTTTCAGATTTATAATAAAATTCAGGGGGGTTATTTAATAATTTTGAAACATAAGGGTCAATAAAGCTATGATCGCAAATAAGAGGGTTTGAGAGTTGGTTACCACCATAGCTACCATTCTGATGAGGCGTTTCTTCTCCGGAAGATCCGATCCCTCCAAATCCTTAATTATTCTGATGTCGTCCAGTTCGCCATCGTTCATGGTGGCCCCTAGGTTTCTGACGATAGCGGCCTCCTTTGCCCCTTCATTATTTATTTTCTTCCCATTTGACATAAACCCTAGTCCTTGTCCTTCTGATTCGTGAGACATGGTGGTAGCAAATCCTACCCCTACCCCGTTCTGAGATGGTAGGTTAGCGGAGAGGCTTTGTTTTTGAGTTTGGTTTTGAGTATTGGGGATGCCTTTTAACAGGTTTGTGATTTTCAATGTGAGCTCATCATTGTTGTTGTTTCCAGTCATGATGTTTGATCACTATTTCGACACAGAAACGATTTGAATCAGGTTTTTCTTGACAGGGCTGAATGAGTTTTAGAGTTGTAGATGATAAGCGGTTCGAGCAGATTGATCCTAAGACCAGAAAACCTGCTTTAATACCATATTTTAATAGGAATCAGAATTGTTATATTGTTGATCGTTGGTTTTTCTTTACAAAGAAAAGAAATACAAATAAATAGGGAAGACAATGGTCTAATAATGGAAAAGACAATAAATAAGATGTGGAATTGCTTGATTGTAGGTTGCAACGGTCCTTATTATATTGTTGGCATTGGTTGAAGAATCTCCTAAGTAAAGAAAGGATGTTACTGCAAATCTTCATGTATCTTTGTCTTATTATTCTTTTATTTATTTTTTCCAACAATTGAAAGGTAAACATACTTCTCGCTCTTGATCTACATAATATATTGGTAACAAAATGGACACTTTCGTGGTCAATGCGGGTCAAAGTCATGCTAGGAACAGCTAGAGGGATTGCGTATATGCAGTCTATAGAGAATCAAATCATAATTTGTAATTTTAAGACTTTTAACATACTACTTGACCAGGTATAGGATTGATATACAGTTATTTATATATGTTTCCCATGATAATTTTATACCGTATTCTATGATTTATGATTCATTTTCGCTTAGAATTGATATATCACTGACTAAATGAAGTTTTGTAGGTCTCTGGTGCGATAAACAGTCAAAAAGGAGCTTAAACGAATTAAAACGAAGAACCAGGACAAATGAGGGTTGAACCGGAATGAACCAGTAGAAGAACCGGACTAAAGGGACCTGGTCGCGTAACGCGACCAGGAGAAGGAACCTCGTCGCGTGACGCGACGGGGATATATTGTGTCGCCCGCGTGGCGCGACGAGCACCTTTTTTGGAAGATTCTGACGTGTGGACGGGTTTTTAAAGCCTTAATCACTATTTAAACATCTTTAACTTAAAACCTAAGGAGAACCTGACACCAGCCGAATTAGAGAGTTTTTGGAGCCATCTTACGAGTCTTGTGGTGATTTTGAAGGCAAGAGAACATCCGGTGAAGAGCTAGACGTTTAAGATCGAAGAATACGGGTTTTATCACCTTTAATCTTTCTTTCTTCATTATTTCACCATGTTTTCATTATTATTTGTTTTGTTTGATTTAGACTTTAAGATGCTAGGCTAGACTTCATGTCTATCTAGGTTTGATGAACATGTTTGAGACTTGATTCTTGCTTTGGATAATTGTTTGATTATGGATTTCGGTATTTAATAGTAAAGACTCGGTTTTGTTTTCATGATGCGTATAAGTATTTATTATCTTGATTGATTATTAACTATTGCTTCACATAGATCTTTTATCTTTTGATTGTGTTCTTTAGATTTAGGGTTTATGTTTAAATCATTATTTGGTGTTTTGATTATTGTGATTAAATGGGCCCATTAGATCATAGAAGCTTGTTGATAGTTAGTTAGGGTTTTAAATGTTTTGCTAAATTCCAAAAGCTGTAAGGTGAGGAGTTGTTCATGTGTCTTAGTCAATTGCATGCTAGGATAGTAGTGACAATATTCTTGCTTATTGTGTTGATCCATGTTCATGATGTCATGTTAGCTTATCAAGTTATCTAGAGTTTTGTATTTCGTAAGATTGCTTGCTTTAGATACTATTAATTAACTCTGATTGATGACTTTGCGGAAATCAATAATACTGATTGCTTAATAATCTAATAATTGTACTTTGGGATTTCATTTGATTCAGTCAAAGGTCTTTAGGGTTTGTTAGATGAATATGTTTAGAAATCAGTTTCCATAATCATGTTATTTGTCCATTGCTTGATGATTGTTGATAAATGGGATTTTTACCTAGGTAGATTTCTTCTCTTATTGGTTTCGATCTTGTGTTTAATTGCTTGTTTCTCGTTTGCTTGTTTATTTACTTTCTTAGTTTAATATTAGTTTAAAATTAGTTTAAAATACCCCTTTAAACATTAATAATAAATATTCGTGTCGTAAGTCGAGTCTAATTAGTTAATTAACGTAATTTATAGAGTCCTGTGGGTTCGATATTCCGGACTTACTTAGCTTTAGTACAATTGACCGGTGTTTTGTGTAGTTGAGTCTTAGGGCTAGTTTTTATTACTTGTTTAATTTAGTTGATATTTAATTGACTGTTTTTAGCACATCAAGGATAGCATTCTACTTAGCCATGTAAACGAACTGCAAGTTCAGTGAATTGTTTGGCTGGAAGTTCGTTTATGTTCTTTTAGTTACTAATCGAACGAACATAAACAACTTTTTTCTTCATTTAGTTAAATGAATGAATAGTAACGCATGCTCCATATGCTCATTTATGCTCAATAACAAATGCCCCATACGTTTATATATTCACATAACTAGGTTAGGAACCCGTGTATTACACGGGTTGGACAATGAAAACGGTATAATTGATAAATCTTTAAATACGTTTATGATTAAAACTACGTATTACATATAATATTGAAAAATGAAAAGCTCATAAATCTCTATATTACAAATAAGTTGCAAGTCTTATATATACAAATAAATTGCTACAGTTTTACCGAAACATTAACAAATCATACGTTATATAGCAACAAAGCATATACAAATCATACATAATTTTTTTTATTTAAACTAATTGCTAGTTTCCCTAACCATTGATGAGGCCATCTGATGTCCAATTATTGCTTCTATTATTACCTGCAATACACAACAAAAAATAACCAAACCAACCATGATTTATTACCCGGCACTTGTCTCATTCATTCATTTTGATTTGTACATTCATAATCAGCCAATAGATCGAAAGAGAGATGGAGAAAAAAGGAAAGAAAGATTCGCTAAATTCATTTCAACTCGATTAAAAATAATAAGGCTTTTGTATTCATATGTGACACTCATATTGCTAATCAAAATACTGGACAAGGAGTGTTTCGGTTCCAACCGGTCCATACGAAATTAGTCACTTTGACCTTTTACCCAACCCGCTTATGTTTTTGATCTTGTAAATAAGGTTTTTTTGTTCAAAATAACCTAGAATAATCTGATCAACTGGTTTCTACCCAACTCGCTAATGTTTCTGATCATGTTGTTGTCATGGTAACATCCAAATTTGTCATTTACAAACGGGATCTATTGCACGCAACTTGGAACAAAATATAAACAAAGAGTCAATATACTTCAGGTTTGTGAGCATAATAATGTCATTTGGGCAATCATAATCATAAAAGGGGTGGTGCAATAAACATGACTTTATAAGAATCAAGCTCCCTTAGTTGTAATCCACAATAAGGCTAGATAAGGAATGGGTGGGATAATTATAAGGCTAAATATGGAATGTTTTAAATCTTAATTAAATTTTAGTTTTAAATTAATAAATTTAATTAGAAATTATAGGTTAATACATGAGAGTGCCACTTGGCAAACTATTATGCCAACTAAGAGGATTGTGGTCCAACCAACATTTTTGTTTATTATAACAGTAGATTTTTAGGCCTATTATAGTTTAGACTAGTTTATGAAATAAATATATCACACATACCAATTTAGTCAAGTTTTAATGTTAAGCTTCAAGCTCCTAAAATCTTCAAGCTCACTCAACCAAACAAGGTTTTTTATTGGGGTAAAGTTAAAATACAAAGTAAAACAAAAATGAGAAGAGTGAGAAGGAATCTAATCCATTGATATTAGATTTGGATGGTGGAGATTAATTTAAGAATAAAAATTGATGAGAAGGACATGAATGTAATAACTCACTTATGATGACTTTCTCTCTCTCTACATGCAAGACACATATTTATTCCTCCATCATTTTAAAACGTCTATAACTGATGGGGGAATTAGCATGTGACTTGCATGTGAAGTGAGAAAATGTGTACGATTACTTTTATACATTTTGACACATGTCAATGAATTATGAGTTTATGGATTCTCACACTTCTAATTTTTGTTGACCTTTGTAGAAAAACTCATCCATTTTTATTGAGTAAGAGTTTTTTTATTAAAAGCTAATAAAAGCTTCATATCAAACATACCCCTAGCCATGCCCCGAATCTCTCAAGATTATTATTATCATTTATTTTTTGAGCGTTCAACGAATTTTCCAACAGAGCCACGGCTATATTTATCATATCAGGATACAATCGCCTTTTGACTTGAGAAAACCCTAACTTAAGGCCAACATCTATGAACACTTATCCAAATGTGAGTTAAAACCTGATCAGTTCAAGCTAACTACTCGCATAATCTTTATCACCCTCATACCACACAAACTAAGGGGGTGTTTGGCCTAGCTTTATTTTAATCAAGCTTATAGCTTTTTTAGGTTTTTTTACAAAATAAGTTTTACTTGATGTTTGGCTTAGCTTTTTAAGCTTATGCTTATTAGCTTATATAAGCTCATTTGAAGATGGTATTTTAGCTTATTTGATATAAGCTTATTTGTTTAAAGGTGTAAATTACTCATTTGTCCTCAAATGATGGTGGATTAGTAATTATTACTCTAACAAATTAAAGAATGTTGGATTTAACAACTTATTAAGATACATAATTAACTTGTAGAATAGAAGCTAATCCAAACATTTAATAAAAGCTTATCAAATAATAGAAAAAAAAGCTATAAGCTAATCTATCTATTATAATAAAAGAAAATAACTGTGACACATGTCGCTTTGTGGTTAAACCTCATAACATTTTTTCCTCCAAAACCAAGATCTTAATTAACCCTAATATATGTCATATTTACTTTCCTTTTATATTCTATTTATATTATATCTATATATTTGTCATATAAATTTATAAATTATAAATATATGTTTTAAATCTATCAATTTATTTTTCGGTTAATTTAGTAAACTATATATTTTTTCGGTTATTTAGTAAAAATATATCAGTCGCTTTCATATATAACAAAGTTTATCATATTTAATTTCTTGATTTTTTATGAAGGATAGTTACGGGTTTTGTGAAACTTAATTTTGATTTATACAATCAAAAGTTGGTAAATAGATTTATCGTTAGATTTGTTACGCGTCAAAATGCGTTACGAATCAAATTGAGAAGTCTGAGTATTCTTAAAAGTTTGATAACACAAATAGATTTATCGTCAGATTTGTTACGGGATAAAAATGTTAACTTGGAAATGTCAAACGGATGAAAGTTAAAATTTTAAACATAATTCGGGTTTCAAATTTATTTTCATTGACATTTTTGGAAATAATGAAAAGGTTCCGAAATTGGCAAATTAACTATTTTTTCCCTCGACTATTAAAATTAAAGAAAAGATAGTGAGCACTCCCGGCATGTCACCCCCATGCATATCAATGCTTCTAACTTTTATCAAATTTGAAACATTTGTGTCAAAATTAACTTTTCCTTCAATGGTGATCAGAACGTTGTATGGAAAACATGTTATGTAAAACTATGATCAAATGAAGCAAAATATTCACAAAATTGAATGGGTTAACATGTTATTTTTTATGTTGTCATTATGACAAATTTGAGAAACCCCCTGAAACTTATCAAGATCTTTTTCATGGTGTAGCTCGGAAAAACATAACTATTGAAGAACAACTGTCATTATAATTTAATGTTCTCATTTCCTTCTATGGGTTGTAAATTGATAAATATATCAATAAAGGTAATGCTCCTTCGGTATTTAAGTCGGGTGGTCAAAACTACTATTGTATGAGATGTTTTCTTCCTGAATTCTTTCAGTTATACATATATGATACTGAGAATGAAAGTTTCAATAAAAAGAGCATTCTCAGGTACATATTTTCAAGTGCATTTATTAAGTTCATTTAAAAAAAATCATTTTGTGGTATAAATAAAATCATTTATGTACATATAGCATAGATGTAACACATTTTTTTATATACATCATATAATTCTTTGCTTTACTTGTAATTTTATAATTTGTATAATCTTGTGTATTACACGGGCTCTAAATCCAGTTTTATATATAAGCATAAGCCCCTTCAAAATAAAAGGCAGGACAAACACCCCTAAATCGTTGATTGTTATTACCGCAGCGATCAATCCATCTTCTCCGCCATGGTTAATCTCTTCAAACTCTCCATTTCTGTTACTATTTTACTCGCTTGCTAATTTCGCTTACTATTTGCTTAATTTGTAATCTATGCAATGCGTTTTGGTGTTACGTGTTCGATATATTGTGTATTTAGTATTGCTGAATTTGAAACCCTAACTTTCTGAACGACTAATTGGATCTGAGAGCTTAGTTAGTTGTAGTGGAACTGTGTAATTTGATGATTTGGTAGATTAGAGAGATGATAATTAGGTTCATTTGTTCTAGTGAGCTTCTTTTCTTTAATGTCTTCGATCGATCGTCTCTGTTACTCGCTTGTTAATTTTGCTTACTGATTGCTTCATTTGTAATCTATGAATGTGTAGTGTTGTTTTGGTGATATGTGTTCCATCGATCTATTAGGTGTGTAGTGTTGATAATTTTGAAACCCTAGCTTTGTGAACGAGTAGTAATTGATCATGGCTTCTTCGTTTGTTGTGAAGCAGCTCTCCGCTTCCCACAGATCCCTTGTCATGTTCCGTCCAACCCTCGCAATAAGTACTTGTTGTCGTTGTTTCCACAGCGACAAAAGGAGGAGGACGAGCGAGGAGAGAAAGAGGCTACAAGCACAGAAGAAGGAGGATGAGCGGGTCAGGATCTCTCAATCTAACGTTATCAATTCTTTGCTGGACACAAGAGAACACTCTTACAGTTACAGGAAGAAAGATGATCAAGTGAAGAAACAAAGATCAAGTGTATGATCAGGATACCCAATGGATAACCTCTTTCAAATAAGTTTCGGTTAATTTATAATGTTACTGATTTATCTTATTTTCTTCTCATAGTATTAATTCTTCTGTAACAAATATATTATGTTATGTTTCTTTTCTGGTGGAATAATATTTTATATCTTGGTCTGAGATTTTCAGTAAGTTTGGTGTTGTATGGGTTTAGTCTCCGTACTTCGTTTAACGTTCGGTTTGGCAAAAATCGAGTTTAGGACTTGGCTAATTTTTGTACAACAAGTAAACACTCAAATCATGATTTTACTTAATACTTTCTGTTGAAAATCAGAGTGTTCATATTTTTGTATTTTTAAAAATGCTTGTTCCGTTTATTTCGTTTCAACCTAACTCGTGTATAAATGCCAAATCTTGACAAAAGATGTTGATCAAACATGTTTAATACATTTTAGTCTTAAAAGCCGACCCGTTCGGTTTTAAACGAAACAATGCTTTTAAGCTCGTAAACGGGCCCGTTTTATAAATCATTTTCATTTGAACATTTCATATCTTATATTTGGCTATTTAAAGTTATAAGCTTCTGTTTATAATCTCAGTGTTATGTTTTCAGATTTAACGGTTTAACAAATCATTCTTTAGTTCCAAAAATGCCCTTTTGTTATATTTCAACAAAAACTTACTTTTCATTATTATTATTAAGATCTGTAATGATATATCAAAACAAGTTGTTTTAACATTCCATGGGTTTTTTTAAAACATATTCTTACCTGCATTTACGCTAACGGGTCTGGTTTTGGCCCGTTTGGGTTCTAGTTCGTTTTTAAAGAAATATTTCATGAAAAACAGTTTTGAGTCAGATTAAAACTCCCCAAAATATTGTATTTAGAGCTGCAAAAAGGTGTTACGGTATTATTTAGGTTGTAGGGCTTGTTTCTTAGTTAAACGAGTTACCAAATGTCGGTTAAAAGGTTTTTAATACACGGTTTAGTATTAGTTTTTCGACTGGTCTTTTCTAGGTTTAAGGACTTAACTGTTTTAGCTTCTGGAAATCATGCTGAACATCCAAAGTTAATATGGTCACTTGTTGGTTTGGTTTATAAACTAGTTCGTCCTTAAACGAGTTAACGAACGGCCATTAATCTGGTCACGGTTTTGGGGCTGCATGATATGTGATTTTGAGGTTCCAAACCAATAATATTTTCTGCAGGTCCCGGTTATTGAAACGAAGTTTTATGGCTCAGTTTCATGGCCCGTTAGTTGGAGTAAAAACAGAGTTTTTGGTTAAGAATAAATATTCAAAGGGTTTAGTTTACTGTTACATTGATCAGGATTTTGGAGATACTATAAATCTTGCATTATATTTTGTTATTTTATAACTTGTTACTAGGCAATTAACCCGTGTACGACACGGGTGGAAATATTGATATTTTCAAACAAACACATGTTATTTGAAAGGACAACATAAGTTGTTATATGTTATTCGGGACGACAACATACTTAAAGTTGTAAATGATATTGGTACGGAAATAAATGACTGTGAAACACAAAGATAAACCCAAATAACATTCAAATTACAATCTTTGAAAACATAATCAAAGGTTAAAAATATAAAATTTATAAGCTACAAAAAAGACATCCTTATAAACTATATTTATTCTTTATTTGTAACTTTGTCTTCCTTGTTTAATATAAGAATTTTAACACCACTCTTCGCCCTTGATAAATCTACATAGAGTTGTCTATGTGTAAACATCGGGTCTTTGAGATATATGTCAACTCTTGCTAGAGATTGACCCTGACATTTGTTAATGTTCATTGCAAAACAGACTACAACCGGAAAAAACTACCTTCTCTTCAATTTAAACGAAAGTTTCTTATCTAAAGGTGTTAGACCACAACGAATTATATAAGTGCGATAACCAGTATTAGTACATGAAATAACTTTTACTTCAAAAAAACACCTACCCAAATTAATTACTCGCAATTTAGTTTCATTACACAAACCATTATTCTGATCCATATTGTCTAGTAATATTATTGGCACACCGACTTTTAGAACCAATCTATGAGTCAAAATAGTTTCGGTCTTTTTGATTTTATTTAGCATAATGTGTTTATGAAAGTTGTAGTTCAAATTAAAATATAAAAAAATAATTCGTATGATCTTACTTAAAAACCAAAATTTTTTTTTATATAGACCACAACTAAATTTGTGAATTTTGTTGCTAAATATGGAAACAATATAAATTGAGTAAACCAAATATAAGTAAAAAAATAATGAAGAAATATCTTTGCGCCTCTAATTAACATAAACTGATTCGTATACACATCTTAATTAAAACACATATTTTAATTGGTTTTTAAGAAAATAAAATAGTATTGGATAACTGAAAATTATGTTTCGTATCATTTCTAAAAAAAATAGAAAAAAGAAATGTGTATGTTACTAAGACTTTGTTTATCAAAAAGGTATAATGTAGTTAATAATAAATAATTAAAAATGGTTTATAATTTTCTGTTACAAGTGTCTAATTTTTAGTTAATAACATATTAATTTTTATTTACTATATTTTAGTTAATAAAAAAATTATATTAATACAATATAGTGTATTAACACGTTTAAAATAAAACGTTACTGTTCAAAATGCTAATAAGAAGTTCTCTTGGCGTTGAAGCTGTACGTTTAAAAAAATGTATTCTTAAAAAACATTTAAAGGGTAACTAAAAAAATATTAAAATGACTAACCGTTTGCATAACTCCTCTTATTGGAAGACGTTGATTGACCCCAAAAATTCTGTTTCCTTTAATTTTGAACAAATCTATAATATAATATAATATGGTTAACATATGAAAACGATGAACATAAATATAAAAACAGAATTTTACAGAGCATGATGTTTCAATTTTGCTGACTTAATGAATGATTATAATACATAAAACAGAAAAATTAGAAAACTTGGAAACCAAATACTATTAACTTTAGTGACAATTGTAGGTTATTTATATTTGGTGTTCATAAAGATATTAAAGACATGGAAATAAAAAATATTACATAGGAAACAACAATAACACAACTTATTCTACTGTATATGTAGGCTATCGGCTAACTTGAATCGACATAAATGATCAAAATTCATTTATGTAAAAGTATTTAACCCACCAATATATTTATAGAATAGTAGCCCATGTTAGACATGGGTTGAAAACATATAAACAATCATAAAATTTCATAACTAACATTTTAAACCAACACAAATAGTTAACATAAGTTTGTAACCAAAATATTAAGCATTTAACTTGTGTACATAAGAAGTTAATACCTACACAAACTTACTATACACCTAAATTAAAAAACCAAACGAAGACATGAACATGTTATAATCATATTAGCCCACCATCAACTTTTTTGACATTTCACAAAAAAAAAGTCATTTTGCTTCACAATCTAAAAAACAAAATAAACCATAGCAGCCTGATTAAATATACAATTAAAGTCTTAAGGTATTATGAGTTTCATTTCAACGTTAATAAATAAATAAAGGTATATTTTATTACAAATGATTTTGTAATTAAACTTTTTTTTATTTCGATTCAAAGACTTTTTAGTTAAATATATATATTAAGTTAAATCAAAGCAATAAAGTTTTATTCTACTAATTTCACTAATTAAGTATAATTAGAATAATATATATTTAATTAATTTTAAACCGGTTAATTTTAATTTTATTACATAGAGGTCATTCCCTAATTAAAATTTAACTAAAGTGATTGCAATCTGCAGTAAATTATGTTTCAAACTCTTTAACATAATTACTTTATTTAAAATCAATTTCATTATATAATTCTTTTTTCAATCGTATACATTAATCTTGACTTTTATGCGTAATTAAAATTTGGTTAAATATAAAAGATGGAAAGTTTGATGACATTGAATACTATTAAGAACTACAAAAGATTGTTGCAAAAGTCGTCAATTTTGGTTTTGTAAAAAAAATTAATAAATGTAAATATTATTATAAAAAACTTTCCATTTTTCTTGAAAATTTAATAACTAAACAATATGCCGTTAATTTTTTTAATTATCACGAAATTATTGTCAACACTTTAGCATCATTACCTTATTTAACAATAAATTCATTAGATAATTCTTTTTTTAATTTTATACATTAATCTTGACATTTATGCCTAATTAAAAATTGGTCAAATATAAAAGATGTAAAGTTTATTGAGATCGAAAAATATTAAAATAAAAAAGAGTGATCAAATTCGCTTCTTAAAAACTAAAATAAATTAATGTATAAATGATCGGAATGTATCAGTAATATTAAAGATGATGAATATTTTATAATAAATAAGCAATTATAGTAAATATCTAAGATTTTTTAAATGTAAATTTGAAATAAGTTATACAACACATATTAAATTAGTTAAATAAATTAATGAGTTTTTAATACAAAACTTATTAACTTTCGAGTATAATCAAAAGCAAATTATTTAAAATTTCCAGCTACATTAAATTTGTCATTTATGCTAATTAAAATTTGGTCAAATATAAAAGATGAAAAGTTTGTTGAGGTTGAATACTACTAAAAAGTACAAAAAAATGTTGCAATAGTAGTCAGCTTTGAATTTTAAAAACAGAAATAAATAATTTTAAATATTATTATAAAAAACGTTCCATTTTTTTGAAGTTCATAACTAATTGTTAAAACTTTCAAGATAAGATTCAAAAATTTTAACACAGAAAATAAATATTGTTGTTCATATAAAAATGAATTAATTTACATGAATTGTATAAGCTACATAAAATAAAAAAAATGATTAGAAAACTAACAACTAAAATACATTCGTAATGACCAAAACAAACATAATCAACCTAATCTCCGTCAAATACTTTTTCCATGCAATTAGCCAATCTACCAAGTTGGGCGACCATAAATTGAAATTACTAAAAATAAATTAATGTTAGATACACTGAACTATTAAAAAAATAGTAAGAATTATCAATGGATGTAATCGGAATAATTATCATAATAATTTCGTTGAGGAAATAAATCAACAATATTTTCGCATATCTTAAAACCTTCAACGTGTCTATTGAATCTTGGAAGGAGCAGGTGGAACTTTGGTGACTTAGTCCTACCATGGCTAGAGTTAGTCTCCAAATGGTCCTTAAACTGTAAATATGAATAGAGGAAGTTCTCAACATATAAAAATAAAACTGTAAATATGAATTTCAAGAAATATTACATCAATTAGGACACGCATTTGGTGACCAGGTCATACCATGGCTCGAGCTAGTCTCTGAATGATCGTCAAACTTCATGATCTGACCTACTTAAGTAGCAGCAAGATGTGTGCAACATATAAGATGAACTGCAAATAATACCAACAATTCAAATAATTAAGTTTCATTCAAGGTACACCAACAATAAGAACAAAAGAAATATATTTAAGTAGAACTGACAATACGAAAATTTTAACATGAATCATTCACCTAACCAGTTTGCATACATCTAATTCCCAAGCTAACCTGCCTGCATAACAACCAAAAGACCAAATAAGGACAACATAATTAAATTAATATGTGAATTTCACTTACAAACAATAACAAACGAATATGGAATACCGAATTTATAGAAATGATTGTTGAAATGGTTTTCGAAGTATAAGATGAGGTCAAATAAGTAGTGGAAATTTGAAATTTTAAAAATTGGACATCTAATACTTGAGGGTTTGACAATAGTTATTACACGGTTTTTATATTTTAGATGATTTAGATTTAAAGTAAATACATTTAGTAAGGATATGAATTAATTATGTTGTTAGTTTTGGTCTAAATTTGAATATTAAAATTGAACATTCATTGTGTTAGTTTCGGTTTAAGTTTGAAATTTAAATTTGAATATTAAAATTGTCGGTTTTAGCTAAAAATTAGTTTATAGATAATTTAAATATCTTAGTATGTGAATTAATTGTGGGTTATTGATTAATTAAATTAATTTTTGAATTATTTAATTGTTAAGAAAATCATAGAAGTGATTGTTATATATAGAAACAATAGAGTTTGTTCAATAAAACTCAATTGTTTTAATATATATATAGATATAGATATAGATTTTTATTAACCTTAGATAATAGGTTTTTAACTAATTAACAAGGGGATGGTTTTTGTGTTAAGCAAAAGGTGTATGTATTTTTTATAATATTTAATGCGTCTCAAATCTCGTTTATCGATTTTTATTTCATTTGATTCGGTGGCCGAACATAATATAAGAAGTGGTATGATGTTTGAGTTATATATTTTTGACAAAAGCTAAGATTAGAAGCTCGTTGGAATGCTTCTTAAAATTTTCCTGTTTGGGTTTGTTTGGGTTAAACGAGCCTTGGGTTTTTTTTTCATAATTTAGGCTAGCCTATCGATGTACGGTTCCCTTTGACTACCCGACCGACATTAATATCCCTCCTTTTGGGATTGGCACACTACAACCAAATATATAAAATAAATATTAAATTTTATTTCATGATCCTCTCAATACAATTAAACTGATTTGGATATTTAGTACAGAAATAATTTAAAGCATGAATACAATAGAAATATCACCACAATTATTTAAATAATCTATAAAATGAAATCTAAATCTACTCGTAAAGCCATCCGATGATGGTGTCAAAGTCGTCCATATCTTGTGTATGTTCAAATGCTTCCGGAGGTTGTGGTTGAACCTTATCTGGAGCTCTATGGTGTCCATGGATTGAAGAAATGGCCGTTGTTGATGTTTTATTATTTGGCTATATATCGGGTTGTTGATCTCCCAGTAGATCTCTCAATGTACTGAATGTAAGCAAATACTAATAAGTGACAAATTATCTATATAAATTAGTCAAGCTTGGATCATCTTAAATAAGTCAACGGATCAATTTGGGTTTACTCAAATTTATGAACGGGTCATGTAACATCCCGAAATTTCAAAGGTAATATTAATTATATTACTTATTAATAGATGGAAAGTTTACTCGGGTTATCGGGAAATAAATAATAGAATAGGGGTTGGTATGGGTCGGGCTAGTGTTGGGTAATGGATGTGGGTCGTGAACTTTGGTTAATTGAGAAGGGTTAAATGAGAATGGGATTTCAGGGATATAAATACCCCCAAAATCCCAAAATATCTTCATTTCTCACCAACTCCCCAACACACACTCCATACACACTCAAAACACACACATTCTAACCGACCGAGATTCGAAGCCGAGACCCGAGATTTGCTGATAGATCTGAGTTGGTAAGGTAAGAACTAATCCAACAAAGCTTATATTACTGAAAATGGTTAGGATTGGATGGGTTAACCGGACCCGAAACCCAACTGCCCAAATCGGACCCCTAAAACGTCGATTTTAGGCCGATTTGATGGTTGGGGTTTGTAGGCGCCGATCATACGATTCCGTGGGTACCAAAATCGAGTTATTTGGCTAAGAAACGAAGGAGTTATGGGCAAAACAGATCTGCAGCGCGATAACTTCGCCTGCAAGATTAAGTTCGCCTGATGAACTTCGCCTTCAAGCGTAACTTCGCCTTCAAGCGTAACTTCGCCTAAAAGCCAAGTTCGCCTGAGGATAACTTCGCCTAAAAGCCAAGTTCGCCTGAGGATAACTTCGCCTGAAGCCAAGTTCGCCTGAGGTTTAACTTCGCCTGAAGCCAAGTTCGCCTAAGGTTTAACTTCGCCTAAAAGCCAAGTTCGCCTGAGGTTTAACTTCGCCTGAAGCCAAGTTCGCCTGAGGTTTAACTTCGCCTGAAGCCAAGTTCGCCTAAGGTTTAACTTCGCCTGAAGTGAAGTTCGTTTAGAAAATATATTAAAAACCTAATGAAAAATGTGTTAAGACAGTTAATGGAAATAAAATTTTTCCAAGCTGACCTGGCAGCTCGACCCCAGCCAGGGGCTCTGCCCCTTGGACCCTGCTAGGGGCTGCCGCCCCTAGAACCCCGCTGCCAGGGGCGCTGCCCCCGGACCCCCGTTCGTTGTGGGTCATATAAAGATAGAAATACATTATGAGAGGTGATAGTTAATTGATACGTGTAACTTGTTCAGTCAGCCGAGCCCAGTTAAAGAAGGGATTCACAGCTATCAGAAAAAGAAGCAGAGTTCAGGTGAGTTTCTAGCCCCACTTATGTGTTATGTTTTCGGGGCTGTGTGCATACTCAATGTGATAGTTAATACACTTATCCTAAGAGATAAGTGTATGCCTTATATGGATAATGTGAAATATATGAATGATTGCTTGATGGTACGTGAACGATATTCGGATATTGCACGTACTGTCAGTTTGCAGCGCTAAGAATAAGGTAAGTATGTTATGTATGTGTATGTGTATGAACACGATAGAGATAATAGAAGAAAGAAACGATAGCGTATGGTTGTATGGTTACGAAGAGGGTACCGAGCCCTAGTAATACTCGAGGAATGTAGGGCGTAATGCTCTTTATAATGTAAGATATGAAAGTAAGATAGTACAAAGAAAGCAAGAAAGTATGAACGAAAGGATATAACTTTATGTGTATGCCGGGTATGATATAATTGATAGATGTGATTGATTTCTTGACGGCACGTGAACGATCTTCGGATATTGCACGTACGTCAGGATGTAAACAAAGATATTAATATTGTATGTAACGTGAGGATGATGTATAAATCTTATGAATGAATACTTGTCGGGGCGTGAACGATCTTCGGATATTGCACGTAACGACAAGGGGTATGGTTGTTAAATGAATGAGGTAAAGAATGTCTAGAGTGTTCTTATGTATAATGTAAGTATGTGTATATAGGTACACGAATGGCATGTGAGTCCTACGTACGACATAGTAAGTTAGGATGGCAAATCCCTCTAGCTTCTGTCGGACATAGACTCGGCTGGTAATGGCGTAGTTAAGGACTGCGAGCCTTATACGTGAAGGAGATGATATATGTAAACGTAGATAAGGACTGCGAACCTTATACGTAATGTGGATGTGTGTCAGCATAGGAAAGGACTGTGAACCTTATACGTGCTGTATTTGTAGCATAGGGGAGGACTGCGAACCTCGTACGTGCTAAGAGTTAGGGTGCAACATAGGGAAGGACTGCGAACCTTGTACGTGTTGTGGATGTGTGTCAGCATAGGAAAGGGCTGTGAACCTTATACGTGCTGGTTTTGTAGCATAGGGGAGGACTGCGAACCTCGTACGTGCTATGAGTTAGGTTGCAACATAGGGAAGGACTGCGAACCTTGTACGTGTTGTGGATGTATTATGGTATAGGGAAGGACTGCGAACCTTGTACGTACCATAAATGGTGAACATAGGTAAGGACGGCGAACCTTGTACGTGTTCACAACCTTGAGTACAGGTATAGACGGTGAACTATGAACGTACTCTCGGTAGACTGAGGTTAGTGATTGTAGATATGTATGTATGTATGGTAGCAAGTATGTATGTAGCACAGAAGGGTATCTAGTGAAGTATGGATATGTATCTACGGATATGTATGTATGTGTATGTATTGTATGGCGTTCGATTAACTAGAACTCACTCAGCGTAGCTGACTTTTAGTATGCACGCAGGTGAGCTGATTATAGAGTTAGCATGAGGATGACACACGACATGGATTGAATGGCTGGCATCTGAAGAAAGAAGTAAAGATGTTTTAAATATAAGGTTTTGTGTTATGGTATCAAAGAAAGATTTAATGTTTTGTAACAAATGATTGATGTTTTATATTCCGCGAAAAGTTTTAATAAACTCTGATTTGTAAGAACTGTGTTTATGAGTAAATCCGACGCTAAAGTAGGGCTACCGGGTTCGGGGCCTTACAGGTCAGAAGGACTCTTAACAAAATATGTACGGGTGTAAACAAATCAAACAAAAAACTCATAATACCATTTTCTTTACAACAAAAGGCTTAAATACACACAACTTAGAAACACCAAAAGACAACTTTGCAAACTAAAATACAAATGCATATACACAAATAGAAAATTGACATAAAAAAACCACAACCTCAAAACCCCAACTCCATTCTTTGCTTACAATGCAGTGATGAGCATCCATGTGCATGAATCCATGGCCATATATTCGGCAACCGGTGGCGACTGGCGACACATATTGAGTGCCTACCCATACTCAAACTGTATATGGTTTCTTTTGGGCGCTCTTATTTTTATTTTTGAAGTTTTAGCAGCCCTATGAAGAATTTTCTAGTTAGGCGGAGAAGAGTGACTCATGGAGGATAAAAAATGTGGCATTTTGTGCAGTCCACGCTTTTAGCTCTTGGTTTCGGGGTTTATTGAGAAATTCTATATATGATGATCTCATCGATAACGTTATATTCTACACCAGAGTTGGAACAGATTTACATGGTTCCATTCCGGCTCGATGTATGATGTCATTCGCATATGCTTGTTGCGAAAGAAACACTTGGTTTCCTGACCTAGAAACCGAGATGCCCAAAACCAGTGGCGGATCCAGAAAATTTTCTCACAGGGGTCGGGAATTTTTATGGTCGGTACTAATACAACTGTCGGGTCTTGGGTCGGGTCGGGTCGAGTCGGGTCGGGTCATATATATAAAAAAAAGATTACCAAACAAGATATTAGATAACAAATATATTAAAGTTGTTCTCTACGAGTTTTCATTTTTTGAGATCTAACCATTACATCATCTACTTTAACATTGACAAACAAGTCTTTCTCAATATAACAAATACAACTGTCGCTTTAAATTTTCATCACCCATTCGATTACGCAAATCTGACTTCACATACTTCATCGCCGAAAAGGATCTTTCAACGGTTGCGGTTGCAACGGATAATTCGAGAGTTAACTTTAATAA
Source organism: Bidens hawaiensis (assembly GCF_021521415.1). Classification (NCBI taxonomy): domain Eukaryota; kingdom Viridiplantae; phylum Streptophyta; class Magnoliopsida; order Asterales; family Asteraceae; genus Bidens; species Bidens hawaiensis. The sequence continues at coordinate 53,589 of NW_027495050.1, read as the reverse complement.
ACGATACACCAATGCAAAGGAATGGTGTTTCTTTGTTTGAACCATCAATTGAACAAGACTTGCTAAACCATTCAAGTTTTTAAATCGTTTATCTCCTTTCAAATTATCGATTTATGTCGCGAGTTCAACCGGGAGTCTTCTTTTATCACTTTCATCAAAATCATACGGGTACAACTCGACTAATCGTAATATTTTTGGAATTGAAAATGACCGAAAATTATCACAAGGAGTCAAACAACTTAACAAAACAAGTAAGTCGGATGTTACCTCGTTAAAACGGTCCCCAAACTCTTGGATTTGCAAATCTAGAACCGCACTGAAGCAATCATACTCATAATAGTGGCGATTTTTCATGTTTGTTTTTTTTTCTTGGCGTTAGTATGTTAATGTAGTCATCATCGATCGAAAGGACGAAGTGAGGCAGCAGAGGCGGTCAAAAAAATAAATTTTAGAAGTTAGAATTGGATTTTGGGCTAATAATTTAGTAGGGTTTGAATTGGGTTTTGGGCTTAAAAGTTGGATTAGATATTGGACTAATGGACTTGTTAATATTAAAGTCAAATTTAATAGAAAACTTGTTAATATAACGTTTATATAATTATATTTATAAAATTGTCATTGTATTTTTTGTTAGGGTTAGTCTCAAAATCTCATGGGGGTCGTCTTAAAATTATACAGGGCACGACTTCAAAGTTTCACAGGGGGTCGGTGCTAAAATTTAATAGGGGTCGGTTGGAAATTTTTCGGTATATTAACAATAATTTTTTTTTTTCACACGGGACGGGGGACACCCCTCCCTTGTAAGTGGCTATGCCCCTGCCCAAAACATAACTGAGCAGGCCCAAATCCTTCATTGCAAATTCTTTTGCAAGACGAGACATACGACGAACTCGTAGTGTGTCCGATGATGAAGTGAGGATAATATCATCCACATAAATAAGAAGATATGTCGTGTCCGAACCATGACTATAAGTGAAAAGAGAATTGTCACATCGGCTTTGTGTGAATCCCAACGTGGTGACAAAATCGGTAAACCGTTGGTACCAGGCGCGATGTGCTTGTTTTAGGTCGTAGAGGGACCTATTTAGACGACACAAAGTTGAGCAAGTAATCACGGTTTCTGCATAAACATAATAAAAAGACAATTCCTTGTGATAAACATGAACTACTACAACTAGCATAAACAATAATATAAAAATGTCAAATCCTCTCATTCCAAACAGGTCGAGTTACTAAAGAGGCGTCTGATCATATTAATGAGGATGAGGATAAATGTAACATCCTAGGCAAATCCCACATCGGTCGTGGACAAGAGAGATCTTTGGTTCGTAAGTAAATGTCCTGCTTCTTAAATCACTGATGCGTTTTGGGCTTAATGGTAGTGGACGAGAATAGAGTTCCACAGTTAAGCGTGCTCATATGAGAGTAGTAGCAGGATTGGTGACCTCCTAGGAAGTATCCACGTGGGCAACCAAAATCAAATTTGTGAAATGTTGGTGCGAGTGGCCGGATGTTACAGTCATGGAGGTTTGGTAGCTGCTCCTTTACCTTTTCTAAACATGCGGCCATTTTTGGATCTTTCACATCATATTTCCCATTGACTTGATTTGCCACCAGGAAGGAGCTGACACGAGCTCTGATTCCTTGGGCTTTTATTGTCTTGCTAAGAGAGCCTCATACTCAACCTCATTATTTGTGGTCAGGAAATCAAGCGAACCACGTATATGAACTCGATACCCTCCAAGCTAATGAGGATGAGTTCTGCCCCACTGCCTTCTTCATTTGAGGCTCCATCATAAGTTCCATACATGAATTAAGACTTTCTTGGCTGGAGAATGGCAAGTGTTCGTCCAGATACATAGATAGATAAAAAGATAGAGATAATTAATGAAAATTTTAAGATTCTATAGCCTAAAGTGTCCAAATATAAAAATGAAAAGCTTTAATAAAATAATAAAAATTGCATAACTCCCTAAACCTAATAAACAAAAATGAGACCTTACCCGAAGATATTTAACCCAAATACCAAATAGCAAATCCCCTGCTTACTCATAATAAAAATGGATGCAGAACATCAGCAGCAGGCGAGCAGTTCCTCGGACACTTGCCCCATATGCCTTTCACCCATTCTCATTCTTCAACAATCTTACTTGGATCAATGTTTCCGTACGTATTCTCTATACAATTTCTTACTTTAATAATATTAACACACCAAACCATTTCTATTTAGGTTAGCCTATTGAATTTGACCTGATGATCACTTTCTTACCGTTTTGAATTCGATAGTGAATTTTGCATTATTATTATTATTATGTGATAATTACTATTAATTTTGCAGATAAGTTTTGCTACAACTGCATCCTGCAATGGGCCAAATTTGTTCCTAAGCATTCCCCTCAACAACCCGCCTTTGTAAAGTGTCCCCTTTGTAAGGTAAGGCATGTTTAACAACTTTCCTCCAATTATTCGGCTTCTGGTAGTTTAGATCGGTTATTCGGGTGCATCATCTTTTGTCCGATAACCGATCCATATCACAATCGGGATCCTTTTTGGTTACCGGGTTCATTGGTCGGGTTTGAACATATCTGTTAAGTTTAAAGATTTTTTGGTTTACACACTACACTTTTGGATTAAAAGATTTTATTTTTTAGAAAGTCAATAATTCATGACAAGAACATAACCCTCAATATTATTTGGATGGTTAATGTGTATTCGCGAATTCTTGATAGCATGCGAAAAGTTGAACCGTGCTATGTAGTTTGGGTTATTTGGGCTTTTGATGTTTAAAGGTCTAACCATACCCGACACCAGTAACAATTGGTTTAACTGGTTTTGTGGTATTCGGGTCATGTTAAATGGTACATGTGAAATCAGGTCGGGCGGAATACCAGTTAGTTAATAAGTGAAGTTGTTTATATTTTATCGGTGACTGTTTCGTAGGTTATTTTATTATTGGAATGTTATATGTAAACCAACTTTTTGATATCGGTTATCATGCAGACGAAAAGTTCATCGGTTATATACGAGTATGATGGAAATTCTTTTAAACAACATCTTATCAATCAGAATTCAGAAACTAGGTAAATTACGTTAATATTACTTTATTGTGTTCTTTGACTTTAAATTTGTGCGTTAAAGTTTGTAAGATTGCTTGCTCTGTTTGTTGTTTTTGTAGCGATTTCTTTACAAAAGCCCACAAGTACAGATTACAGTGCTACTATGTTGAGCCAGGTATTCTTGTTTGAGAATGATCGGGTCGGGTAACCGGTTAAAATAGTTTTGGATCAAAATGGATTGGGCTGACTATCAACATGTTTTTGTTTCTTTTTGTTGAGTTTTATAAATACTTGGGTTAAATAATGATTTTTATTAAAACAATGTTATTTAAATGTTAATATAACTTTTTTCATCGAAACAATTTGGACACTAATGGCTTTTGAATACAGCGTCCATGGGTGCGTTTGGGCTCAAACTGAACCAAAAACCGAACATGTAGTTTTTGAAAATCGTTCTGTTTCGGTTTTCACAATGCGGTTATCCAGTATTATCATTTGGGCCGAATGTAATGTCCCTAAATACGATTTGGGCCTAAACCTTTTTAGCTACACGATTTATTATTATTTTTTTATATATTAATCAACATTTAAAAATACATTATAATCCATAAATTTAATAACAAAGGTCGGTTTTCTCAAGTTCGGTTTGGGATTTTCTGTTTTTGATGCATGCAAACCTAAACCGAACTGGAATTTTTCTTTAAAAGAAAAACCAAAACCAAACTGTCGGTTTTGGGTTGGGTTCAGTTATTTCAGTTACGGGTCGGTTTATTTCGGTTTCATGCACACCCCACGTTAGATGATCTATGACCCATTTTACTTTTTCCATGCATGAGCTGATTTTAACATTTTACCCATTTGATCCGTTCCAAAGTAAAATCAACCTGAATTGACCCATTTTCATGTGGGTCAAAGTTCCACCTCTAATTGTTTAAATATCAACACCCAATACCCATAATGCCCATACATATTTCCTTCTATGCTTATTAATTTTGCGTATCAGGTAATTCAATTGGTGATATCAACATAACGCGTTATTGGAAGTCGTGTAAATACCGTCAACCAAACCAGTGGCTATGTAGTTGGGTTAGCAGAGAAATTCAAGCTTTGATTCAGGTTCACTTCATTATTTTATTTTATTTCATTTTTATGTTATTTATGCTTATTTAATATACTTATTAGTTTTTTTTTATTTTGGTAGGAGAATGACGTTGATATAATTGTGCATCACATTATTGGGGTTATCGATTCATGGAGAAAGTAGGGTCCCTTTTATTCATACCTATTTCCATCTTTATTTCTTTTACACCGTATAACAGTATAACTGGTACCCATGAATTTCAGAAACGAGCCAAAAGGGAGTAAAGTTTCATATGAGTTGAAACAAGAAGAGTTCAAGAGGATGGTAGCAGATGCTGCAAAACCTTTCTTAAGAGGGAGAACAGAACGGTTCGTGAACGAGTTGGAAATGTTTGTAGCTTCAGGATTGAATATTGAAGCTTATGATAAAATGTATATCAACCATTTGGGATTGAAAATTGCTGGGATAAACGATGACGGTGATGAAGAACTTGAAGAACGCGACCCCTTGATTCCATTGTTATCTTTTTCTGACGAGGATGTTGAGGAATCTGTTTGAATTCGATGGAAAAGGTACATGCTTTTCAGGTTTTTGTAGAATCCTTGCATTGATCTTTAATGAAATTGATGATAGAGAAGATGATTTTGCAGTTTATAATCGATTATATTATTTGTATAACCGAAACAAGTATTCTAAAGCCGATTGTTGTCTATTATAACTATATCTAATATAACGAAACAAGTGTTCTAAAGTCGATAACTTTGGTAAAAACCAAAGCATCGTATGTTTCCCACCTAATCTAGTAAACAATCACCAGGTCATGTGATTCCTAATCACATCCTTAGAACAATTTCGCTTTGATACAGCTTATTCTTTCTAACCTCTGCAACACTTGTTCAATGGACGGCCTATCTTTTGGTTCGGTTTGAGTACACTTTAGAATAAGTTTAGCATACTGATATATAGCTTCTGGTGGGTAGTCATCACCAAGACTCGGGTCTACTATATTCGTCAGCTTCTTTTTCTTGGGTAGCATTGGCCTCGCCCATTGCACAAGGTCTTGCTCATTTTTGGGCCGAGTTTTGTCAAAAACTCGTAGGCCTGTAAGAGTTTCCAACAACACCACTCCAAAAGCGTATATGTCATTCTTCCCATTCAAATAACCTGCATATGCCCCATGTTACCAATACAAGACATCAATTTAAAATCCTACATTATGGTATTTACAAGGCATTTAAATCACCTGTTGCCACATACTCTGGTGCTGCATACCCATATGTCCCCATTACCTGTGTAATAACATGTGTGTCGCCATTTATCGGACCATGTCTTGCGAGCCCGAAATCAGCAATTTTTGCATTGAAATCCTAGTAAAATAAATAAACAGAGGTTGAAATGATATTATAAAACAGCATGTATAACTATGTTAGCAGCATGTACCTTATCAAGCAGTATGTTAGAAGTTTTCAAATCACGGATTATGATTTGCTTCTCTCTATGCAGATAGGCAACGCCTTTAGCTGTTCCTATCATGATTTTGATTCGCGTTGGCCATGAAAGTTTTTCTCCCAGTCTTTCTGCATTTGTGAAAATCTTCCAAGTAAATGCCCATTTCATTACTGACATATATTATGTATATCAAGAGCGAGAAGTGCGTTTACCTTTCAGTATATACTTTTCTAGGTTCCCCTTAGGCATAAACTCATAGACTAGCAGTAGGTCCTTATCTTCTGAGCAGTATCCTAATAACTTGGTTACATTTGGATGACTCAATTCGCCTGAAAGTTTCACCTCTGTCTGCATCGACCATGATAAAAAGTAGAATTTATATCGTTGTTTATACACAGTTACACTCACACAACTATAATTACCTGCCATTCTTCTAATCCTTGGTAACCATCAGTATTGAGCTTCTTAACAGCGATAGGGATCCCCGAGCCAACCCTTGAGGGAACATATGTTTCTTGTTCAACCCAACCTTTGAAAACTTTTCCAAAAGCTCCCTCACCCACGACCATATCATCGCTAAAGTTCCTAGTGGCAAGTTTAAGTCCACCCAAACTGAATATTTTCAAACCAGAATCTGCAGCTTTAACTTCTTGGAAAGTATCAACATTTTCGGTTGGTGAGACTTCTTTGCTACAAAACTTACTCGAAAGATGCCATTTATTCTTACTTTTCTTTTTTCCGAGATTTTGCACACCCCCTTTCACTGCAAATAAGATCAAATACACTCATAGAAGTTAAGTTTATTACACATGCAAAGAAATAGGGAAAAAGACGGTGAGGTTACCAGGTTTGACAGGGGTTTTGACAAGCAACACATTTCGAAGCATTCTTGATAGTGTTATTATCTTTCCGGACTTGATGTAAGAATTTGAAAATACTAAAGAATCTCCTCTCTCTTGCACTACAAATGCAGCCTCAAGTGCTACTACCACCTCACCCATTGTCGGGCGGTCTTTGGGTCGAGTCTGTAGGCATTTATCTGCAGTTTCCACAAATGCTTTTAAGCTAGCAGGCATTATTTGAACCTTCACCCTTGAACTAGGGGTCAGCCCCATCAAACTAGGATCAATTATATGGTCGGATGTTCCTTCTCTGATAAACGGTTGGGCCCAACCGACTAGACCAAGATCATTGTCTCCGGGATTTGGATCAACGGCAGGCCTCCCGCATAATACTTCCAATAATACAACCCCAAATGAGTAAACATCTGATTTTCTTGTTAATCTCCGAGTCAAGAAATAGCTAGGATCAAAATACCCGAATGAACCTTTAACATCTGTGCTCACATGGGTGGACCCTTGGTCCATCTGGCTAATTTTGGACAATCCAAAATCACCCACCTTAGCTGCCATATTCCCATCCAAAAGTATATTTGAGCTTTTAACATCCCTGTGTATAATACGGTGGCGGACACCTGTGCCAGTATGAAGGTAATCCAATGCGTGTGCAGCCCCTATGCAAATCTTGAGGCGATCTACCCACGAAAGAGGAGACCCTTGACTTGATCCGTTGACTTTATACAAACGTTCTGCTAGGTTTCCACCTGATATATACTCGTACACAACCATCATCTCATCAAACTCATCACAGTATCCGATAAGAGAAACCAGATGGCTGTGTCGAAACCTGGAAAGCATCTTGACTTCTGTCCAAAACTCAGTGGCACCTTGTTTAGATCTAGAATCCAAACGCTTGATTGCAACCGTTGTTGCACCATCGTCAATGACACCTCTATATACCTTACCAAATCCTCCTTTGCCTATGACCATTGATTCATCAAAACTGTTTGTCGCCGTTTGCATCTCAGAAAGAAGAAACCGGCGGCATAGATGTTTGGTTGACAAATTAGATGGTGGTTTCTTATTCTCACCAAGACTTGTTTCGTGTACTTCTTTCAACTTATAAACGATAATATTGAGCAGAATCAATATGACTATCACGCTAGCAAATGCTTCGTGCATTCGTTCAAAAAGTGATAGCCTTGGAGTCAAAGAAGCCGAGGTGTCAACCCACCCAAGATTGCTACTGAAACAACAGCAATCATGATTTTGGATCGGTGGGTAACCGGTATCTGGAAAACTATTAGATGGCATGCATATTAAAATATGCAGGAACATCAAAAGACATCTTCTGCTGGAAACCAAATCTGTTACAGTTGACTATTCTTGTAAAATTTCTGCAATGAAAGACTCAAAATGTAAGTCTAAATGCCTGTATGAGTCAACAGCCATGAAGATGCGTGTGAAATTCAAAGTTCTGAATATGTGGGCTAAATATAATACAATATTATAATTGTTAGCTTGACAAAGTCTATGTGAGTGGTGACAAGCAAGTTAAATATATATGTTTATTAATATGTGAAATTCAAAGTCTTTCATGGGACTGACATTTCTGGCTCGTTAAATATTCATAACTAAACTCTCATTTCATTTACGTTACGGTGATAGGTGACGCAAGAGACAACAACTTTTACCAAAAATAAAAGGACAAAGTTTATGAAATTAAACATATCCTATTAGGTTCATGTTATTGATGTACCTATTGAACTTTGGGTAATAATTGTTGTAACTTTTTTTTAAACATAAGTAGTTTTTCTTGTTTTAGTGTCATTTTATTATCGCTGGATTTACTTAGAAACAAAAATAATATTATAACATATCAATTTGTTGGAAAATAACAATTGACACACATATAACAAAGAACAAGATAACTGTAAAATGCTTGTTTTTTTTATTAAACTAATAAACTTCATCATACATGAGTCATACTTATAATGATGAAAACATAAAATAAAAGGTCTTAACATAAATGAGAATCTGAAGTAACTTATTTAGGGGGTGTTTGGCCTAGTTTTTTTAGTTTTTTTTTTCTATAAAATAAGTCTAATTTGGTGTTTGGTTTAGTGTTTTAAGCTTAAGCTTATTAGCTTATATAGGCTAATTTGAAGATGGTTTTTTAGCTTATTTGAAAAAGCTTATTTGTGTAAGGATATAAGCATAGCCAAAAGATAAAAGCTATGCCAAACATCCCTTTAAGAAGGAAACCAAAAAGTGAACCAATAATACCTCTTTAACCACCGGAAATATATATTAATTCTTTCAATCACCCCCTTAATCTTTGTTTGTATCTTCCAAGTCCACCAATCCAAGTATGGTCCTCATCTCATCAAATTTGACTCTTGGCAACGCTTTTGTCAACGGCCCGCCTTTTGTAACTCGCCACTAATATGCTTGATATGCACTTCACCTTTCTCAACGCATTCTCGTATAAAGTGGAAACGAGTATTTATGTGTTTATTCCTTCCATGGAAGACCTATAGCCGAACAATGTCAACATGTAACAGGAACATCTTTTCCGCCGAACAATGTCAACATGTAACAGGAACATCTTTTCTTCTAAACTTGTTATTTCACTTAATAATCCTCTAAGCCACAGACCTTGGCGTGCGGAGGCTGCTGCTGCTGCCATGAACTCTGATTCATAAGATGATAAGGCAACCGTTTTTTATTTTTGAGAATTCCATGAAATGAGCGAATTTTCTAGGTAGAAAACCATTCCTGTGGTGCTTTCCCATCAATTTGATCAACAGAGTGACTACTATCACCATATCCAACAAGGTTCTCGTTTCCACCTTGATCATACTTTAACCCGTTGTTTAATGTCCCTTTCACATAACGAAGTATATTATTTTTAAATTTTCATGTGACTTTCTTTTGGTTCCTACATAAAACGACTTGTAACCCCAACCAAATAATTGACGTCCGATCGAGTACAAGGTATCTAAGACTCCCAATTAAGATTTTGAATTTTGTTGCATCAGTCGGCTTTCCACCCTCATCCTTGAACTCTTCCTCGGTTGTCAAAACCTCTACCTCAGCCCCTGACTCTTCCTCTGTTGTCAAAACCGCGGCCTCGACCACCTTGTGCTCATTGACTTTGACCTCTTTTTTGTGTATCGGTTTTCGCATACAATAGTTTACTTTCTTTTTCAACCGAAACTTCTTACACTTTTATTCGTTCTTCAAAGGCCTTTAACCTTGATATGAAATCTTCGAACGTCATCGTACTTAGATCAGCAACTTGTTCTATTGTAGCGACAACAACTATGAATGTAGGAGGCATGACAACTAGTAACTATTTTTACCACTACATTGTCTTCCAAATTTCCCCCCAAATTATTAAACCTGTTGAGGATCTCATAAAGCTTACCCACCAATTCCTCAACCGTATCATTGACTTCCAAACTCGTGTTTTAGGGTTTGGAGCCGAGCTTGTTGAACACGTTCAGCCCCTAAAAACCTTAACATGCCGGGACGCGACATTAATTGCACATGACATTATTAAAGTGACAATAATTAAACTTTTCATTCATTAAATTCAACTCTAGTGAAGCTTGTTCAATACAAATACACATCAAGTAAAAGGAACAACTAAAATAACTTAATAATATTGTTCATTCAATATAGCCTAGTGGTCCAAACTAGATGAGCATCTTCAATTTTTCCATCAACCTACTATCACACATGTATAAAAAATTTGACCTAACACGAATATTGGTGAGTAATTCACTAATTTTGTTATATATAATATGTGGCCAAAATACACAATTCACATGTAAAACTCAAGATAAGGGTAACAAATGTAGTATATAATCATAAGTAAATGATGCCATTTCTAATAGTAAAAACCAAATTACAAGGAGTGTATGATCATACTTATATTTGGATAATGATGAGAATGAGGCCAAACAACAACAATAAAATAAACACATAGTCCATAAAAGGCATATAACAAGCAATCGAGCGATCAATTTGAGAAACACATAATCTAGAATTGTGGTTTGAGGACCCAAGTCTTAAAACACGTGGTTTGGTAATATGTTATACAAGGTACCCAAAATATAAAAAGGAAAAAAGGGAGTGATACTACTCACCTGGAAAGACGAAATCGAAAGACTTAGAAGATCTTTAAGAAGGTGAACCCGAAGGTTCGTTTTAGCGCACACATCCTAAAATTCAAGGACTTGAATTAATATCGGTGTTGAAGAAAAATAAGGTAAAATAAAATGACAAAACAAATTAATAATCAAGGCTAGTCTTAGTGTTTTGGAATTTAATATTATTATTATTATTATTATTATTATTATTATTATTATTATTAAGGAAGAGTGATGGGCATGCACGGTAATTTCATAATTAGATGGCGAGGACAGAAATGACATTTCACAATTGGGCAAAAAAAGTAATTTGCCATTACATTATTTCATTCTTCAAGCGTATTGTATAAGTTCATAAAGCCTCATATTTAGTGTAATTATTCTTCTATCCTTTAAGGTTAAAGGTTTATGATGCCATTAATTCAAGTAGTTTAAAGTGTCCTTTCGGTGTAAGTAATTAATTTTTTTCCATAAGGGTAAAATTCACAAAAATATTTTAACCTATGCTCATCTATGATCTACCATAGTGGGTTTCAATGGCAATTGTAACGACCATAAGCACTTAGGGTGGTTACTATGCCATCAATTCTACCCTATTGTCTCCTCTTTCCAATCAGCTTTATCTTAGGTGACATTTAATTATGGTTATAGAAACCGCTTTAATAACTATTCAATCAAAATAAAGAATTGCAATGAAACATTGAAACCCATGTAATCATCATTGTCAAGCGGTTATGTTTAGTGGTATATAACTAATCATGATAGAATTGATTAAATAAATTGTGGATATTTTTTGCAACTGACGATTAACTTAAAAAAATAGATTTTAACATATGACCAAACTGCCTTCTTATTTTAATTATTAGTTTCCATTTAACATCTTCTAGTTGGTTCTTACTATTCTCATATGTTTATGTTGTTTTTGTAAGTTGTAAATTCAAGTTGATGTTGTAGAAGTGATTCTTTCTTTATTTTTTTAATTTCTAAAAAAAATAAAGTCAGACGCATTGAAAACACATAGAAGCATCTTAATAAATGACAAATGAGTAATCTCATTATTCAAGAACAAATCACCAAAATGGAGAATGTCACCGTGAAGGTTACGAAATCAAAATTGACAAACCCAAATTTTCTACAAACATTACCTTTTTAGACTAATAAACCATGGGACCGGGGAGAGTACACAATTCATGAAGTGACACCTCCAAACTCTAGGAACATCCACAACAATAAACCTCTATAAATTGTCTTACTGTCACATAAGTATTACATCATATTTTTTATTTTTCTACCAAGTATAACAAATCTTCACAAATCTCATTAACAAATTAATTGTATGTGTATAATATATGTATATATACATGAGGGTGGCACCTTGCAAATTTGTTGCATTCATAGACCTCACCTCTACAAACTTACTTCATAGCCAGGAAAGTTTGCCACGGAAGTCTATTCTTTTGTTACATCATCCGGACCTCGTGCTCAGTAGCACGTTGTAGATGCTTACAATTTGGGGAATGGGGATATGTTTTCATACCCAGGTACACGCTGTCATTTTTTTCTGGAAGAGTTAATTAGTACCTCTAGCGTTACATATTTTACCCAAAATAAAATGATAGTTTAATGATGAATATTTAAGAAATTAGAGATTAAATAAAATATAATCTTCGAGTACGTGCACACAACCAGAAAAAGTCAAACTGTCAAAGTCCTACTTGACACCTTCATATATCATCTATGTTGGCACATATGTAATACTCACATAGACTTTGTCAAACAAGATATTATAACTTTTTACGACAATTAAGATTTTGAATTTCACACGCATCTTCGTAATATTTTACTCATACAGACACTCAGACTTATCTCTTTTAAGTATTTATTTGCAGAAGAAGTTCATGTGCAGTCAAGTTAACATAGATGTTTTCCAACATAGATTATTTCTTGATGTTCATAGTTTGTTATGCATACCATCTGTCAGCTTTCTAGATACTAGTTACCCATCGATCGGAAATCATGATTGCTGTGATAGTAATCTTGATTCTGCTCAATACTATTGTTTATAAGTTGAGGGTAGTACGGGAAACAAGTGCCTGGGAGACTAAGAAACCACCATCTAATTTGTCAACCAAACATCTATGCCGCCGGTTTCTTCTTTCTGAGATGCAAACGGCGACAAACAGTTTTGATGAATCAATGGTCATAGGCAAAGGAGGATTTGGTAAGGTATACAGAGGTGTCATTGACGATGGTGCAACAACGGTTGCAATCAAGCGTTTGGACTCAAGATCTAAACAAGGTGCCACCGAGTTTTGGACAGAAGTCAAGATGCTTTCAAGGCTTCAACACAGCCATCTGGTTTCTCTTATCGGATACTGTGATGAGTTTGATGAGATGATGCTTGTGTACGAGTATATATCCGGTGGAAACCTAGCAGAACGCCTGCGTACAGCCAACGGATCAGGTCAACGGTCCCCTCTTTCTTGGGTAGAACGTCTCAAGATTTGCATAGGGGCTGCACACGCATTAGATTACCTTCATACTGGCACAGGTGTCCGCCACCGGATCATACACAGGGATGTAAAAAGCTCAAATATACTCTTGGATGGGAATATGGCAGCCAAGGTGGGTGATTTTGGATTGTCCAAAATTAGCCAGATGGACCAAGGGTCCACCCATGTGAGCACATATGTTAAAGGTTCATTCGGGTACTTTGATCCTAGCTATTTCTTGACTCGGAGATTAACTAGAAAATCGGATGTTTACTCGTTTGGGGTTGTGCTACTGGAAGTGTTATGTGGAAGGCTTGCTGTTGATCCAAATCCTGGAGACAATGAGCTTGGTCTAGTCGGTTGGGCCCAGCCGTTAATCAGGGAAGGAGCAACCAACCATATAATTGATCCGAGTTTGATGGGGCTGAGCCCTTGTTCAAGGGTGAAGGCTCAAATCATGCCTGATTGCTTGAAAGCATTTGTGGAAATTGCTGATAAATGCCTACAGACTCGACCCAAAGACCGCCCGACAATGGGTGAGGTGGTAGTAGCACTTGAGACTGCATTAGCACTGCAAGAGAGAGGAGATTCTTTAGTAGTATCTGATCATTACCACAAATCAAATATTTACATCAAGTCTGGAAAGATTATAACAGTATCAAGAATGCTTCGAAACATGTTGCTTGTCAAAAGCCCCGTTAGACCAGGTAACCTTAAGTTTCTTTTGTCTTTAAATTATATATCTATTGCATGACTTGAGAAACATATAATATATTTACTGCAGTCATGGAGGATGAAGAACCTCTGGGAAAAAAGAAAAGACAAAAAAATGGTGTCTTCCCAGTAGGTTTTCTAACAAAGGAGTTTCACTTACCGAAACTAGATATACTTTCCAAGAAGTTAAAGTTGCAGATTCCGGTTTGAAAATATTCAGCTTGGATGCACTTAAAATTGTCACTAGGAACGTTAGTGATGATATGGTTGTGGGTGAGGGAGCTTTTGGAAAAGTTTTCAAAGGTTGGATTCAACAAGAAACATATGTACTAGATATTTTATAATTGGCATGTATATCGGTTAAATATAGATAATATTGTTAGTTGATTTTATCCCTAATTAAATGAGATTTCCTGTGTATATATGTAACCGGTTTGGTGATAATGAGGATCAAGGAAATTATACCAATTATCTCTTTCTACATGGTATCATTAGCCTAATCACGGCCGCCGCCCACCCCCTCCTCCTTCATCATCTCTCTTTCACTCGCTGGCGGTACCCCCTCGATCCTACTCACCAACAATGGAATCGAAACTTCACCCAACAATCACCGTTTCCAACATCAGGCATGCTGTCCCGATTCTTCTCGATAACGAGACCGGCAAATACACATCGTGGTCGGAATTGTTCAAGATTCATTGCCGTGCATATCAAGTTTACAATCACCTATTGCCAAAACCCGCCTCTGCTGCCTCCTCCGCGTCCAAGGAAAAACAAACCGCCGAAGACATCGCGGCTGCCCTTGCTGCCGCCGACCTTTGGGATCGGTTAGATGCCATAGTCCTTCAATGGATCTATGGCACCATCTCTCTTGACCTTATCAACACCATCCTCAAACCCAACACGACTGCACATGAATCTTGGACCACCCTTGAAACATTATTCCAAGATAACAAATCATCAAGAGCCATCTACCTTACCCAGAAACTTAATAATACCCGCCTCGATAACTTTGAAAACATGGCAGCCTACTGTCAAGAGGTCAAGGTCATATGCGACCAACTTGCTAATGTCGAGGCGCCATTAACGGATGCGAAGATGGTTCAACAACTTGTTACCGGGTTAAACGAGCAATACGAAGGGATTGCTATGTTGATTTCCAACCTTCAACCGCTTCCCTCGTTTCACGAGGCATGTTCCAAGCTTATGCGGGAATATGATCGAAAAACGAACATGACCTTACATGCATCACAGAACGCGGGAGCCGCTCTTCATGCTACAACCTCTCATAAAACCCGACACTCAAGCCCCTCGGTCGGACCAACGGTCCACTCCTGACGTATCGGCTGACCGCGGTAGGGGTAGGGGTAGGTCCCGTGGTAGGGGCCGTGGTCGTTTTGGTGGTCGAGGACCACCCAACTGCACCTATTCACAGCCTCCAAATCCATTCAACTCGGTTCAAGGTCAATGGGTTTTCCAGCCCTCATGGGGTCACGGTTCACACGCAAATCAATGGTCCAATCAATCACCGTGCCCATATCCAACCACCCCTCGGTCCATTGGTAGTCATTCTGCGGGTATCCTAGGTCCACGACCGAATCAGGCGTTTACAGCAGGTTACACCCGGCCGACATTGACCAGGCCTTATACACAATGTCACTTAATCCACCGGATACTCCATGGGCTATGGACAGCGGAGCAACCACCCACATGACAAACTAGCTAAGTAACTTCATGTCTTACTTTAATAATGGCATTCATCGTAATATTATCGTTGGAAACGGGACAACTGTTCCGGTTCTTGGACAAGGCAATCAAACCTTACCCCCACCGTTTCCGTCACTTAAATTAACCAACGTCCTTTATGCACCTAATTTAATCCATAATCTTTTATCTGTTAGACGTTTAATCACAGATAATTGGGTTTCTGTTAAATTTAACCCTTTCGGTTTTACTGTGAAGAACCTCAAGACGCGGACTCGTATCCTCCGATGCAACAGTACCGGTGATTTGTATCTCCTGACGCCACAAATGCTCTCAAAAATCAAGTCTCCATCAGCAAATGTAGCGATCTCACAAACACTGTGCATCAACGTCTTGGCCACCCTGGCTCATGTCCTTTGCAATCTCTTAAGAAGTCTTCTTTTATTTCTTTTTCTAAGTCTAATAAACGTGTCTGCGAACCGTGTGTTTTTGGGAAAAGTGTCAAACTCCCTTTTATTAGTTCATGTAATCGTACTTATTTGCCTTTTGAAATTGTTCACAGTGACCTTTGGACCTCACCGATCTTGAGTTCCGGGGGTCACCGCTACTACATCTTATTTATTGATGATTTTTCTGATTTTATATGGACATTCCCGATCAGTAGGAAATCACAGGTTTTCTCCGTTTTTCAAAAAATTTATAACCTGATTGGAACACAATTTGATAAACGCATTAAACAATTACAATGCGATAACGGCAAAGAATACATCAATAATCATTTACTCAATTCTTTAATCAACACGGTATGACGTTCCGTCTATCGTGCCCTCATACCTCCTCCCAAAATGGTAGGGCCGAACGCAAAATCCGCACTATCAATAACATGGTTCGCACTCTTCTTGCTCAATCCAACCTACCAAACACCTATTGGCACTATGCTCTTGAAACAGTAACCTACCTTTTAAACATCCTACCCAACAAACCAAATAACCTTATCAACCCAACCATAGTCCTATATAACCGTCAACCATCCTACACTCATCTTCGAGTGTTTGGCTGCCTATGCTACCCACTCAAACCATCCACCATGATACATAAACTTGAACACCGGTCAAATGCATGCGTTTTCCTTGGATATCCACCAAACCACCGCGGTTACCGGTGCTTCGATCTAAATACCCGTCAAATGATTACTTCCCGACATGTAATCTTTGACGAAACCGTTTTTCCATATTCCAAAACCACCAAACCGACATTGGACCCGTATATATTCCTGTCCGAACCACCACATCCATCCATTTGGTCGAACCTCCATAACCCTCCTTACAAACCCTCCTCTCAAAACCCACCTACTGCTAACCCTGGGGACTCTACTACCCCATCCATCAATCCAATAAACGAACCGGTTTCTCCCAACGAACCGACTTCTCCCCAAACAACCGGTCAAACTCCCAACGAACCGTCTTCGGTTAATATACCTTCACCGATTCTCACCTACTCTCGCCGTCCAAAAGTCGCAACCACCATCGAGCCTATGGCCCCAATGCCAACACACTCCACATCACAGCCTACGGCCCCCCTCCCACTCGTACCATGCGGACACGCGCCATGGATGGGATCTTGAAACCGAAACCACACTTCAACCTTAACACTACACATGTCGAACCAATGCCCAACTCGCCGAAAACTGCCTTGTCCACTACTGTATGGCGAAACGCTATGCAAAACGAGTACGATGCCCTTATTAAAAATGAGACGTGGGAGTTAGTCCCGAGACAACCGACTATGAATATTATCAGGTGCATGTGGTTATTCAGGCATAAATTCAGATCCGACGGGTCATTGGAGCGATATAAAGCGCGCTTGGTGTGCGATGGTCGTAGTCAGCAGGTTGGTATTGATTGCAGTGAAACTTGATTGCAGTGAAACTTTTAGCCCAGTTGTCAAACCGGCAACCATCCGAACGGTCCTATCTATCGCACTATCTCAATCGTGGGCCGTTCATCAACTTGACGTCACGAATGCTTTTCTTCACGGGAACCTAAACAAGACGGTATACATGCATCAACCTATGGGTTTTCGTGATAGAAGGTTCCCGGATCACGTTTGCTTGCTTAAGAAGTCCTTATACGGCCTGAAACAGGCACCTAGAGCTTGGTACCAACGTTTCACCGAATTTGTTCTAAAATTGGGATTCAAGCAAAGCCGGAGTGACAACTCACTGTTCACCTATCATCATGGTTCCGACACCGCGTATTTGGTTTTATATGTGGACGACATACTTCTCACGACATCGTCCGAGCAACTTCGTATTAATCTGATGGACCGTTTAAGCTCGGAATTCGCAATGAAAGATTTGGGATCGTTGAGCTATTTCTTGGGGATATCAGTAAAACGAACGGGTAACGAAATGTTCCTCTCACAAAAGAATTACGCGCAAGACATAATAAATCGAGCCGGCATGACCTCTTGCAAACCCGTTGCAACTCCGGTTGACACTAAAGGAAAGCTTCCTTCTGATGGCCCAGAATTCGAGGACCCGTCCCTTTACAGAAGCTTGGCCGGAGCCCTCCAGTATCTCACCTTTACGAGACCCGACATCTCGTACGCGGTCCAACAGGTTTGCATTCACATGCATTCCCCGCGCCTTCCGCACTGGGATAGTTTAAAACGTATCATACGATACATTTGGGGCACCTCTCATCTTGGACTTACTCTTGGACCGATGACCTCGACCTCGTTACGTGCCTACACTGATGCCGATTGGGCGGGGTGTCCCGACACTCGTCGATCCACGTCGGGCTACTGCGTATACTTTGGCAACAACTTGTTAGCTTGGTCCTCGAAACGCCAATAAACCATCTCGCATTCAAGCGCGGAAGCCGAATACCGAGGTATTGCAAATGTTGTTGCAGAAATTTTCTGGATTCGAAACCTTCTTCTGGAACTCAATCGGCCACTCACTCATGCTTCATTGGTGTATTGTGATAATTTAAGCTCCATTTACCTATCCGGTAACCCAATCCAGCACCAACGAACTAAACACATTGAGCTTGACATCCACTTTGTTCGTGAACAAGTTCAACGAGGTCTCGTGCGCGTTCTTCACGTTCCATCCCGTTACCAGATTGCTGACATATTTACGAAAGGCCTTCCTAAAGCCCTATTTGAAGATTTTCGTACCAGTCTCAGCCTTCGTGAACCTCCAGCTTCGATTGCGGTGGTCTAATAGATACTGTATAGTTGGCATGTATATCGGTTAAATATAGATAATATTGTTAGTTGATTTCATCCCTAATTAAATGGGATTTCCTGTGTATATATGTAACCGGTTTGGTGATAATGAGAATCAAGGAAATTATACCAATTATCTCTTTCTACAATATGCTCCCTCGAAGGTTGGCTCTGGAATTCCTGTAGCTGTTAAAAAGCTTGATACTGATGGTTATCAAGGATTTGAGGAATGGCAGGTAATTCTGTATACATACACACATATATATGCGGTCATTTTAGTACTAGTATGTATATGAATTCAACTTGTAACTTGGTATCATGGATTCATACAGACGGAGGTGAAACTTGCAGGCGAATTGAGTCATCCAAATGTAAGCAAGTTATTAGGATACTGCTCAGAAGATAAGGACCTACTCCTAGTCTACGAGTTTATGCATATGGGGAGCCTAGAAGATAACCTACTGAAACGTAAGCATACTTCTAGCACTTGATCAAAAATAATGTACTCAGTTGTACTGGTTGTGGTAATGAAATAGACACTTACATGAAAGATTATTTACCAATGCAGAACGATTTGGAGGAACACTTTCATGGTCAGTGAGGGTCAAAATCATGATAGGAACAGCAAAAGGCATTGCATATCTGCATTCTGAAAAGAGAACCAAATCATTTTTCGTGATGTGAAAACTTCTAACATACTGCTTGATCAGGTATTATATTGCTTACTGCCAACATAATTAGTTGCGATGGTTTTTTTAATTTTTGATTTTTGTTGAGCATCATGTTTCTTTTCATTATTCTTTTCCCCAGGATTTTAATGCAAAAATTGCTGATTTTGGCCTGGCAAGACATGGTCCGATAAATGGTGAGGCACATCTTATTACACAGGTAATGGGGACATACGGATATGCAGCTCCAGAGTATGTTGAAACTGGTGAGTAACTTTGTAATTAAATACAATGATATCGGATAATGTGATGTGTTACACTTATAACATGTGCCATATACAGGTTACTTGAATGGGAAGAATGACATATATGCTTTTGGAGTGGTGTTATTAGAAACTCTTACGGGCCTCGAGTTTTTGACAAAACCCGGCCCCAAAATGAGCAAGACCTTGTGCAATGGGCCAGGCCGATACTTCCCAAGAAAAAGAAGCTAATGACTATAGTAGATCCGAGTCTTGGTGATGACTACCCACCAGAAGCTATATATCAGTGTGCTAAACTTAGTCTGAAGTGTACTCAAACGGAACCAAAAGATAGGCCGTCCATTGAACAAGTGTTGCAGAGGTTAGAAAGAATTAGTTGTATCAAAACGAAATTGTTTCAAGGGAGTGGTAAGGAATGATATGAGCTCAAAGGGTTACATTGTATGGCAGTCCACATATTGAGGTGCACACCACATGGGTTTTGATTAGGCTCTCCGTATGGGCTTACCATTAGGTAATAGGTTCTGGGCCACCCATGTTAGGCTGGTGGTCGTTGTTCCTATATTTCGAGAGGGTTTTGAGTTAGCTTCTATCGATCGTGTTCTTCCAAGGCAATAGAAATTTGATGTGTAAATCTGTCTTTCAAAGCTATCACTACAGTCAAATAAAATTCTTGTCACATGCTTGGTGAGAAATATGGCGAAATTGCCTTTCTTAATCTTTCCCTAAACCCTGCTACTAAGAAAGACATTCGTTTAATAAAAGATCCTATGTATATTGGTGGAAACATGGGAATTGGCAATAATACAGAGTAGAATGTTACAACATCAATAGTAAGCAAAATTCTACAAAAATAAAAGGGCAGATAAGATAGAATATGCAATCCACATATATACTTTTCTTAACGCTGCAATCCTGCAAGAAGCTGTTTCCATAACTTGAACACGTAACCTCAAGGTCACATAACAACAATCTTACCGTTGCTCCAAGTTAAGTGAAGGTAAAAGAGAGATTTTAATTGGATGAATCTGTACAATACAATGTTACAAGTAACAAAGAGCCCAGAACACTAACAGTTAAAACTAAACAGAATATATTACAAGATGTAGTTTACTGTTGGGCCTTGTGGGCCCGTTTTGGGCAATCCTTACTTTGTGATTACTTGTTTCTTTTAGGATTTGGTGTAACACTACGTCGTTCCTTGAGAGGTGCCATCCGTGAAGACGAGCCCTTTCCATCCATTGATAAATGGCGTGTACCATTGCAGCTCCTTCCCCTGGTTAAGTTGGGTGATTTGGCACGAGTCACAGGCGTCTGTTCTAAACGGGTCGTTTCATGTTGTATTAAAATTAAATAGATTGAACCATTAACATGTTTAAATAATAATGAAAACTTAAAAAAAATAATTTATAAGTTTAAACCGCCAACCTTGGGTTGATATTTGTTTGTGGAATTATTTGTTCTAATTTATTTTTAACTACTTTGATTTTATAAAATGAACATATGATTAAATATAAAGTATGTTGTATATTGGTTTAAAATGTTGAAATTAGTTCATGTACCTTTTTAGGTTCAAACTTGGGTGGAGGATCTTCATAGTAAAAATCTGGAACAGTGTGTGCCTTAACAACCATGTTCTTTCTGAGCTCCTTTATAGCTGCTTCTTCCTCTTCCTAACATTAACATTAATCAGAGTTTATGAGAAAGATAAACAAACTTTCGGTAACTGGGTCAACCCGTTTTGTAGAATAAATTTGCTAGATAATACGTTACCATCGCCCTTATTTGCTGTTCCATCTTCTCAGCCTCCAAAGCCTGATTCTTTTCCTCTAGCTTCACATAAAACTAGGAAAAAAATACCGCATATAAGAATAACGCATAACTATTTAGATCATCCTTTCATAAAGTTTATTTTGTTATTTCATGGGTAAATTTTGTGCAAAAAGAATATATTAATTTCAATCAATTTCTATTTTAGAGAATGTTCTTCCAAAACAAAGTTTTAGCCTTTTAAGGGTTTTATAATCAAATAAAGGGTAGTGTATAATATGGTAAGATAATAATTTAGGAAAAAGAAATTGCAAGCTGAAGTAGGAAATTACCTCCTTGCGTTTCTCAGCACGTTCAGCACTTCGAAACGAGGGTGCTACTCCAACCGTTACTCCCGGTAGCCGAGATCTAGCTGCCTGCATATAAAAAAATAAAGAGTAGCTGTCACTTATTAATTAGTAGTTTTACAAAATATGCATTGGGATCAACATGACAACATGTGAAAGTGTGAAACTATGCAAGTGATGGTATAAAGAGCACTCATTATCCAAAACATGTAGAAATTGTACATGGAAGTTATATAAAAACATATCATTTCACTTGATCTAATGCATTTCGTGTGTAAAAGAGACTCAAATTATATCTTAGTCTTGTGATTACAATGGAAGGGAACCCTCAATAAAACTAGAAACTCAATAGGCATGTGGGCTAAACACAACTAAACCTAACAATGACTAGTGATAATTAATTAACATAATCTAGTGGTTAAGACACTCTTCTTATTCATAACTAGTTTCTCTTGCAGCAACGTCTCCTGGTTCACACACACCCGATCTCAAAAACTCGAGTTCCTTTCCTTCTTACATTTTCAATAAGTATCTCCGAGTCTATGAATCCAGTGGCGAAGCTTGGACAAAATGTCCGCGGGGAGGGGGGGGGGGTCTCAAAATGTATTTAAAAATTCATAAAACGAGGGGGGGCTTATATTTTGACCGAAAACGGGTAAATTTACACTACGTATAAAAATTTTCAGATGAAAAACGGCTAAATTTACACTGTTACACGAAAAAACAGGGGGGCCCGGGGAAGTTGGGCAGTGTGAACCAAGAGAAGTTGCTGCAAAAGAAACTTTAATGGGAGGATGATAAATCATGAAGAAGTAACATGTTTACCGGTGAGGTCTTATCCTCGTCATCAATTCCATAGCCCATGACCTGCAGAAATCAATGTAGAATTAAAATTAACTACCAATGCATTAGTCATTTGAATATGCTCCTTATGTTATTTTATCTAGATTACTAATGTCTGTTTTTGCAGGAAATTAAGAAATGTGAGAAAACAATATACACTTATTCAATATTGATGGACAAACAAGTTATGTAACGAACTACCATGCTGTTAATTAAAATTTAAATTTATGCAAATTTCTGAACGTCATTCATTGCAATCAAGTATGATCCATTAGGTTCTTACAAATTTGATTTAAATTTATGCAAATGTCAGCCAAAAGTGAGCTAATTGTGGATTTCATGATGTCAATACACGGGGCATATGCCGACCTATTTCGATGATCTAAAATTGTAGTGCTTAACCTGGATTCCTAGAAATATATGCATGCAATAACACAATGCATAAACGAAATAATCAAATAATCTGTGTATGTTATAATAAGAAACCCGAAAAGCCAACATATAAGAGTTCGCATTTGCAAAATCAAACCCCGATCATCACAATTGCATAGAACTCGGTGATTATAATCCTTTGATACAATTTACATACAGCAGCTTGTTAGGAAAAAAGAAACACAATTAGTAGATCAAAGTTTTACGTACGAGTTGATGTGTCACGGCCTATAACAGGAATTGTTCCGTTTGTGTTCTTAAAAAACGAATTAGAAACAAAACCTAAATTCTTCTGCATTTTCTAAATTTAATGGCGGATCACTAATCCCTTTTCTTGAAACCGTTATTCTCGGCCTGTTGTTCATTTGCATGACTGTTTTTATGTTTTCTACCCCTTTCAAATAATGGTGTAAATTTAGTACTACGATATGACGGGTGTCATGATAACTTTTGTAATATATAATTTTTAAGACTGATTATTTAACAATATTAATAAAATAATTAAATTCTCGTTGATGATCTAGTGGTAGGAGATTCGGTTCTCCAGTGGAGACCCAAGTTTGATATATCCTCACTTTTGGTGGGTTATGTCAATGAAGGATTTGAGTTAGGTCTTGCAACGTTATCAGTTCGTATCTTGAGCTACTCGGGTTTTCGTCCACCCGTGTGTTACGTAAGCTAGAGAGTTCTGCTCTTATGATGGCACAACGACTGTCAAGTCGTAGTCGGCGGTATTGTTTCCCAAGGGAATGCCCAAGCCAAACTCTGAAGCCAGCGCGTGGGTCCGGTTAAGACAAAACTTCTTACGGCCATGTCTTTTTTTTTCACACAATCTATTTTTTTTAAGAATATACGGCCATGGCAAAACATCTTACACGATCGATGAGGACGACCATGTCAAACATTCTTGTGTTTTGCGATTTGAACGTTGTGAGATATATCATTGTCCATTTTTATCACCTTCTTTGTAGATGTTTTTCATGCCACAACATGTCATAAACCGTAGCCTTTAACGGTTTAACCTTGCAACATCTATTCAAGTTTTTCTCCTAAATGGTTATGGTTTATCAAACTAAAAGCAGTATACACTCCTTCAATGTTTAACTCCATAACTTTCTATCAAAGTTGAGTTTTCTATGTTGGATTTGATGGAAGACTTACCCTTATCTTTATTATTCCACCTACACAACATATGAAGGGACAAATAATAGTTATGTGCTATTTATCAGCATTAAAAGGGAGGCATGAACAGAATGTGGCTACACTTATAATGTACAGTATAATATAAGCATGATCGTTAGCAATGTTTTAAAAACCGGTATTTTACATGTATCGGATTGAGTTAAAAAATGGTACAACTGGTTGAACCGGGTTATATCAGAAGGTTCAACCGGTTAAATAGTTTACCTTATAATTTCCTATACATGTAACTTCAATCCAAAAATAACTCAAATGTAAATGATTATATTACAAAAAACAATCCAAAAGTTAATCAATATCAAAAAAATAATGAAAAAACACTTAATTTTTAAAAAAATAGTCAAAAAGTTTACACATTTGAATGTTAATTGTTGGGTTAAAAGTAATTTTGAAAAAAATATGGGTCGCAAATATCAAAAATTTCTCGGACATAAAACCGGTTTACCGGTAAAAATCGGTATTTTAGACAAAAACCGCCGGTATGATGTTCTAGCAAACTGGCCAAAAATACCGGACTCAAAATACCGGCCTACTGTGCGAAATCCGGTTTAACCGGTTCAATCGACCGGTTTGAACCGGTTTTTAAAACACTGATCGTTAGACTTGGAAGAACTCGGATACAGGTTCTTTTGTCACTTTTGCATGCTAATGGTTATGTTCATGACTTTCATGCAAATAATTTATCAAATAAGTTATAGGATTTATTTTTAAAGTAGCTATGAATGAATGAGAGAGAAAATTAATGATAAAAGTATAAAATAATATTATTTAATTAAAAATTTGGAAGAAATTATAATTTTTAGTGTAGTTTTAACTTGAATATAGGGGAAGAGATGTAAAAGCTCTTAAGTGATAAATTTACACATGTTAGTGGAAAGGACGGAAATTGAAAGCTTATTTAAACATAAAGTATGATTCCTGATATTTTTAAAAGATAAAGGATAACCGATGAAAAATCGTAAAAACGTAAAGGACGAAAAATTGAATTATGTCCTTATATTCTCATTTAACGTTCATAAAATATTTTTTTTAACGACAAATTTCAATAAAACCAAAACCAACCCCCTCTTAACGAGAAGCTAGCAGGGGATGTAATACAACAAATTAACCATCACAATACAAAATCGATCTATTCCAACTAGCCCAATCTACATCCAACCCTCTCGCTCTGTTTTTAATCCATAAAAAACTAAACACCTTTATCTCGCCAAAAATGTTAACGATCTTTATGGGCTCATTTTCGAAGATTAGTCTAAATTGAGCTCTCTAGATGCTCCAAATTACCACCATAAAAATTGAACTCACCGTTTTTCTCTTGTGCTCAATCTCTGACACCTGATTAAGGATGTTTAAAACCCTTTTTACACTTTTTGTTCCCGAGTTCATTTAATGACGGAAAATAAATGAAATGGAAGGAAAGGAAAAAAATGTTGTGTTCCATAAGTTTTTTTAAAGGAACGAAAAGAAAGGAATGGAACAAAGTTGTGTTCCTGAGTTTAATTAAATGAATGAAAAGAAAACAAATTAAAGGAAAATGAAGGAAATGGTTTCTTTCCAATTTGAAAAGAAAATAGGAAGAAAGAAATGAAAGATGAAATAGGAAACAAATGAAAACAAAAAAAATTTCTTTTTTTTCTTTGCTCTCATTAAATGAACTCGGGACAAATGTTACTGAGAAAGCAACAAAAGGAGCTAAATTGCACCATTTGCTAATATTGTACCATACCATATATGCCACATAACAACTTGCAAACAAATGATCAATTGATTCTCCTGTTAATCTGCAACAAATGCAAATATGTGGCCCATAAACAACCTCTCTTTTTAACAAATTATCGAACGTAGGAAGTCGATTAATGAGCGCTCGCCACACAACCAAATTCACCTCCATGGGTATCCAACTATTCCAATCCAAAATGCAATCACGAGGGATTGACAGAAACCCTATAAAGCTGTTTTTTCATTGAAGCAACCGAATAAACACCTAATCCGTCGCCTTCCCAAATCCATCTATCTTCTTCCCCATCGTATCTAAAATAATATAGTTTTATGAGCAGTTCAATCCACTCGTTTACCACTTCCCCATATACAAGTTGCCTTTTCCAGCACCACCTCAATGAAACAGTCCCATTCGATTCAACACAACGATCCGCCACTTAACAAGATTTAACCTTTTTTATGTAGAAAAGGTTAGGAAAACGATCCTTTTAAAGAACGAGCCAGTTGTCTAGCTAGATGATCATCTTCTATCCATTACCCGCCTTAGCTTTAATTAACCTTCTCAAAGAAACTTGAGAAGTTTCAAGGCTCTTTTCGATGTTTACTATTTTCCCCCAAATTCCGATAAGTTTTTTGTTTTGATGGAGAATCGTTCACGATCTTGGGTCTCATGAAAAGCCTACATTCCTCCACAAACTATCGAATATCGTCTACCACCTTGAACCTCCACCACCATTTTGACAACAGAGATAGGTTGGAGTCTCGAAGCGAACAAAGACCCCCCCCCCCCCCCCGGTCTTCTTTAGCTTTTAAAACCATGTCCCACGAGACCCAAATGATCTTGGGTTTTTCTTCATTTCCGCCCATAAAAATTTTCTTCTTTTTGCTTCTCCAACACATTAATTTGAGCTTGATAGAGTGAAAAATAATAGCTAGGAAGCGCTTCAAGAAACGATTTAATTAGTGTCAACCGAACTTGCTAGTCGTTTGTCAAACACATCAATTACCTGCTGCCAGTTATTTCTATTATTCATTTTTGCTCCAACTTTTATCCCCAAATACATGAATGGAAGTTCCCCTGATCTACAATGTAGCAAACCCGCCATTACTTTAACTTCTTGATTATTGACTTCCACTCCACACAATTATAATTTTTGCAAGTTTATATTCATACCCCGATAAAAGTTTAAAGATCCTTAACAATCTGCTCAAAGATCTTATATTGTTCACTGACCATTCTCCAATAATAATAACATCATCCGCGAACAATAAATGAGATAACAATGGACCATCCTTTGGTGTTTGAAACCCTTTAAAAGCATCAGCCTCACACCTTTTTCTAAATAAAACCAGCAGTGTCTCCATTGCTAAAATAAACAAGAATGGAGAAATCGGGTCACCTTGACGAATTCCTCTTGAGTACTTGAATTCAAATGTAGGCGAGCCATTTACTAGAATGGAAGAACTGGCCGAAGCTACCACTCCGCGTATGCAACTTGTCCACTTTTGTGTAAACCCCATATTCTCCATGATATTATCCAAAAAGTTCCAAATTTAAATGATCATACGTCTTTTCAAAGTCACCCTTTTTGTTTCTTTTTTTCTCCACCAAGTTATAACCTCAATAATTAGCGGGCCGTATAGAATGGATCTTTTGCTTAAAAAAGGCCGACTGTGGATTAGAAACCACCGCTATATAACTCCTTTTAACCGATTCACTAAGACTTTAGACACTATCTTGGATATGGCTCCAATAAGATTAATAGGTCTAAATTCTTGTAACGAACCCGGATCAAGACATTTAGGGACCAAGGCTATAAACGAGACACCACATTTATGATCTAAAGAAGCTGAGCTACGAAAGAAGTTCAGTAAGTTACCAAAATTTACCTCGAACAATTGCCAAAGTTATTTTTATAAATTTGAAATTCAATACGTGTGGACCCGGGGACTTATTTTCCCCACACTCCCACACCGCCGCCTTGATTTCCAAATTGGAAAAAGGTTTCTCCAAACACCTCATTTTTTACTTTGTTTGTAATAAAAAAACCATCTCCCATTAATTTCCAATCCATGGAATTTGTTGGATAAATTTCCATGTCTGATAATTCGATGAAAGAAAGCCAAATTATCATCACCGAAAGATAGATGCCCACGAAATCCTGGATTTTTTATGCAAATTTTAAGACTTTTAAGCTTCAACAAGGGATGGTTGGTAAAATATCTAAATGAACTATTTTGAATGTGTGATTAACATGAAGTTTGAGTTGTAATAATAGAAAAGATGAAAAGGAAAAGACAAGAAGATACGTTATTATTATTATTATTATTATTGAAGAGAAAGAAAGACAAAGCCCATCCGCATGTGTCAAACCACCAATTCTAATAATCATCAATCAAATTTATCCACCGTTTCATTTCCTCTGCAAACCAATGGCCAACACTCCATTTCTATTACAATTCAATTCCTATGCTTCACCACTCCTTCACTTCACCCTCCGTTCGCTCAACCCAAATCAAATTCAGACTCAATTGCTTCTTCACTAACCCTAATTCCATATTCAACCCACCAAAAGCAACACAATTCCACTTCAATTCACTCTCAAAACCAACTCAATCAGCTCCTTCTCAAATCAATTCAGAACTTTTTCAAGTTAATACAAAAACCCCTAATCACTGGGGTTTTGTTAGGGTTCTTGTTATTGTACGATCACCGCCATGCCATGGCTGCTTCGGGCGGCCGGATGGGCGGGCGATCCTTTACATCGGCTCCGTCGTCCTCCAGAAGCTTTAGTTCTCGAACCCGCGGGCCCGAGTTGTCGTTTTCGGCGCCGTATTATGCTCCGGCGCCTTTTGGGGGTGGCGGGTTCTTTGTGGGACCCGCGGTCGGAATGGGGTCGAGTTTTTTCTTTGTCATGATGGGGTTTGCTGCGTTTATTTTGGTGTCCGGGTTCTTGTCGGATCGGTCGGACGATGATGGGAGTGTGCTTACTGCTACCGAGAAAACAAGTGTTTTAAAGCTTCAGGTGCTGATATTATGATGTGATGTAGTGAAGTTGATTTGGTTATGTGATTGTTTAGGAGTCAAATAGTTAATTATTAGGCCAATCTATTACTTTAGGTGGTGTTACATGTTAGAATGGACAATATATTGTTAGATAGCTATGGAATATACTTTTTTTTGCGCCTTGAGTGAACCTTAGTGTTTTCCAAGTAATTCTTATGGCAATACCATTTTAAACCACAAACTTAGTCGAATAGTTTGATCTACTTGAACATATACCTACAACTACTTAAAGTTATGATGTGATATGCATGATGGGCATGATTTGAATTATAATCTTCTAAAGCATACAATCTAATACCATTTTTGTTAACTAGTAATTATTCTTGTATTTTCTAGGTTGGATTGTTGGGTATGGGTAGAACACTGCAAAGGGATCTCAATCGGATTGCTGAGGCAGCCGATACATCTACCCCAGAGGGCTTGAGCTTCGTATTACAAGGTAATATTGTTTATAGATTGACGTCACATGTATACACAAGTTTGGATATATGATGTGTCACAAATACTGCCTACCTTCTCTTTCTTTCTACTATGCTACGTGAAAGGAAAACCCTTTTTCTAGTATATAGATTTCTGTTCAGCACATAACCAATTTTAAGTAGAGAACCGTGAGAATTGCATTATCACCCATACCAATTGCAAGTTTGCAACAGATAAGGCTGTTATGTAACCACATAACTGCCTCTTCTTCTCTCTCCCACTATATGTGGCAAGCACTGTGTAAAAGTGCTTATGTCGTTCTCTTGGCTCTCTACTTAAGTTTTAAATTCGGTTGTGTATTGAACGGGCCCTTTTATATACATGGTTCTATTTTAGCAATCAGTGATCAATTTTAATTTTAGTGTCTTTTACAACATGCATATATGTGTATGCATTAACACACACACATACAGATAATCTTCTGATTGATTTTGTTTTGGTTATAGAGACAACACTAGCTCTACTTCGGCATCCTGATTATTGCATCTCTGGTTATTCCTCTGTAAGTGTTAGCCTTGCCCTTCAACGTCTTGCTTCTGCTTGACATTTTGTCACAAAGTCAATCATAATATATCATACTAGACCGTTAAATGTTCGGGGTAAAATGTTGAATATTTTGACACATTAATTATCAAAATGGAAGTCCGTTAGACCTGATCAATATGTGGAGAAAACAATACTTTTACACCAATTAAGTGACACACGGGTGTTGCATATTTGGGAGGCTGAATGTTTGTATTTTGATTTTACTAATTTGGTGCAGGCGGAGGTAAAGAGGAGTGTAGAGGAAGGTGAGAAACGATTTAATCAACTCTCTATTGAAGAAAGAGGTAAATTTGACAAGGAGACTTTGGTCAATGTCAACAACATCAGAAAGCAAAGTGCAACAAGTCAAAGGTCAAATGGGTTCCGTAATGAGTACATTGTGGTGAGTACTTTGGTTATTATAATTATTGTACACACGTTTCTTACTCGGAAACATCGCTACCTTTGTTACTAGGTTTGTAAACGAACCGAACGAACAAGAACAAAGCATGTTCGTGTTCGTTCAACTTTAACCAAACAACGATCGAGCACGAACAATTAATCAAACGAGGTTTTCTTGTTTGTGTTCGTGCGTTCGTTAAGAAAACGAACATGTTCGTGTTTGTTTATGATCATTTGTTAACAGTATAAACGAACGGTTCATGGGCGTAAATGAACGAGCATAACTGAACATAGATAAACGAACATAACTGAGCCAAAACAATTAAAAGTAATGTGAAGAACAATGTGTTGGGCCTAAAAAGTTATTAAACCTAGACTACGTTGTAATGGTTAAAAAAAATTAGATGAATATATTAACGAATGATCGTAAACTAACAAACTTAATAAACGTAAAATAACGAACATAGATCAACGTAAGAGCGAACATAAATGAAGTTAGATGAACGAATGTAAACGAACATTCACGAGAATAAATGAATTAATGGTTTGCATATTTGTGTTGAGAGCCATATTATTTAACTCGTATACAATTCCTTGACTACATAAAGTGTATATCCTGGTTATTAGATTACGATCATTGTGGCGGCCGGAGGTGTACATAAACTGCCGCCCATCAACAATAGTGCACAATTAAAGGAAGCCTTGCAAAAACTGGCCTCTATCCCTTCAAGCAGAATTATGGTAAGATCTATATGCACTTATTTTCTTGCTCAGAAATAATAATTCTTGTGTATTTTATTGTTTACTAACATATGATCGTCTTACAGGCAGTTGAGGTGTTATGGACCCCACAAAACGAAAATGATACACTTACAGAGCGAGAATTGCTTGAAGATTATTCTTTGTTGCGCCCTCTATAAGTGAAGTTGTTGTGATACTTTGTACATAATGTGTAGGCGATGAATATACGCACACAATTTTCGATATGGGTTTTATACGCAAATGTGTGATATCAAATATGTCACTTTGAAATTCTTAATAACAATTTTGTGGTTGTATGTGTGTTTTATAGCAACAAGAAAGATATTTGAGCTTATGTGGCATGAGTTTTATATGGGCTTAGAGCATTATTGTTGCGGATTTAAACTCTATGATGTGACATATTTTAATTAGTTTGCTTACTCGTATAAAGTTACTAAATAATAATTTGAATAAAGTAACTAAATGTAAATAACCTTCACGAGCAAAAATGTTTGTAGAATTGTGTAGCTAACCCTCCAAGTAATTCAACTAATCTCTTGACTTGGTTGTTGATCATCGTTCGGATTTTATACATGTGTGTAGAAGGTGGGGTATTTGTGGATAGAGGTGCACAAATCGGGTTTTCTAAATACCCGGGTTCGGGTATAGAACCGGGTTCGGGTATGACCGGGTACGGGTATGACCGGGTATTGGAAATAGTCGGGTAGGATTCGGGTCGGGTATTGTCTCTAAAAATCATACCCTATGCATCGGGTTCGGGTAGGGTATAGAACCGGGTATTTGAATACCCTATTATCGGGTATTGAAAAAACTCTATTTACGGGTTTTTTCGGGTTTTTTTCCGGTAATTTTTTTATATAGATTGGATTTTTTAAAAGTTTACACTTTTTAGGGGTATTATTCGGGTATTTTTAAGGTATTCGGGTATACATCGGGTATTTGAAATACCCGGTTTCGGGTATTGGAAAACCTCGGTTCCGGGTTCGGGTATTACCGGGTACAAATCGGGTCCGGTTCGGGTTCGGGTTTTAATGCCAAAATGCATACCCTATCCGTACCCTACGGGTAGGGTCGGGTTCGGGTTCGGGTATTAAAAACCCGGGTATTAGAAAAACCGGTTCCGGGTATTTATTTCGGGTCCGGTTCCGAGTTCGGTGTGACATTCGTCAAATTCGGGTCTCGAATTTGTTTTCGTGTTGTAAACTTTTATTTTGTAAAACCGACACAACATTTTTTTAGAACTTTACTTAAATTATTAAATGATAATACTTTAGACCTCAATCTTAAATAAACTGATGATTGTCATTATATAGTGTTGTTAAAAAAACATAAAGGGTTCAAACTGAGTTTTGACAAAGTTATTATAAGTTTTGGAAACTTTTAAACTCACATTAAACATTGACTAGAACTTGAGGGGCCAGAAATGTAACATATATACACCACATATATATACATAATACCCTAACCCTATCTCATTCTAACATCCAGCCGCCTCCCTCCATACTTGCCGTTTTCCGGCGACCTCGGACCTCCGGCGAGCACCAACATCACCTCTGGCCAACCACCACCCACCTCAGCCATCCAAAACACCACCACCGAGCTCCGGCCACTTCCCCTTCCCCTTCTCGGCAGTCCGGCGACCCCACGGCCACCGACCTCTCTCTATCTCTCCGGCGCTCTCTCTCTGCCTCGCTCTCTCTCCCTCTGGTCCGAAACCCCAGCCGCCGGCTACCCTCCTCACACTCCACTCGTTTTTCCAGCGACCGGAAGTCCGGCCGCCATGCCACACCGCAGCTCTCGTTATCTCCCTCTATCTCTCTGTCTCTCACTTTCTCGTATTTCTCTCTCTCTCTCTCGGCCTCGGGGACAGTTATTTTCTTCGTGTCAAACGGGTTCGGCTCAGTCCTATCCGATATAGAGCCACGACTCGTGAACCTCTAAAAGGTATATAATTTGGGGTTTTGTTATTATGAGTTTTTCATAAATTGATCTCCAGATTTAAATGGTTAATAGTGGGTTGTGTATCGGTTATAGTTCTTGCTTCGGGTTGGATGGATATGGAGTTATATATTTTATTTGGGGAAATGGATATTGTATTTTTATTATGAGTTTAAATTAACGATTACTATTTTGGTTCGGTCGGTTTGTACGTTAGTTAATAAACTAGAGGTCTCGGGTTCGAAACTCATCCTAGACCGGTTTTGATATAATTTTTATACTTAACAAATTTATTGTTAATAATAGTATTAATATCAATATATAAGGGTTGTTAATAGTATTATTACATGTAAATTACTATTATATTTATTAATTGATAATATTATTATTATTATCATTATTATAAATATATAAGTTGTTATTAATATTATTAAAAATCATATTATCATTATCTATTAAAATCATATTATTATCATTAATTATTAGCATAATATTATTATATCTATTTTATGAACTCGTTTAGAAATCGAACCCATTTCGAGTATGATATCATTATTACTAAATATTATTTACTATTATTACCATTTTTTTTACCAACAACATTATATTTAATACCAAGATTTCTATTCTATAACTATTATTATTAGTATTATTAATAATAATTATTGTTATAATTATTATACTATATTAGTATTATTAAAAATAATTATTGTTATTATTATTAACATCTTTATCTTATATATATATATATATATATATATATATCTATCATATCTTTTAAAATTATTATTATCATTAATAATATCATTATAAACTTTATTATCAATTCATTATTATAAAACCGAACCCTTGATTTAAAACCCGTCTTGTCTCTTTTAATATTGGTTTAGCTATTTAAAAGCCCAATAAAATAATATTATTTTTATTCTAATTATTGATTATTGTACGAGTCCTTAATCATTAACAAACTAACTGGTAACCCGTTTAACAACCGAACCGTCTCGTCCAATGTTTCAAATGTAGTTTCAATTAAAGTTCAAGTTCATTAATATATTTTATTTATTCATTTTCAATTAGCTTTCAAGTCGGATTCATTCGTTTCGTTTACAAGCTTTCTATTTGTCGATCATTTATTATTTCCCGTTTCGTCAATCGATGTGAGTACTTTCATACCTCTTTTTCCATCTTTCGTTTTGGGGTGACATTTCATACTTATCAAACTAAATGCTTTAATTACTTTCATCTTAAACCCACAAACGTGATTGTATACCTTACTTGAATAATTGCTCGATTTGGTGTTGTATGCTTATTTGACTATGTGTTTACAGCTTTTGGATGATGAAACTATAAATCCTATACCATTTGGCAATGGCAAGGTGTCGTTAACGTATGCTATTAACGATAACTATAAATCCTAGACTACTCGGCATCCCCTTGTAGCTAGGTGGTGGTAATGTAAGCTTATTAGCAACTGTCATAAAATCCTAGACTAATTGCCAATAGCTAGGTGTCGTTAACTTGTTTAGCGATAACTATTTATTCCAGTTTATAGCTCTTATTTATTGTTTTGTATACAAGTTTTGTGGATTTTCATACTATATACTTATATGCTCAAACTTATGAATTGCTTACCAACCTTTGTGTTGACAAACTTTATTTTATGAAATGTTACAGGTTTGACTTTTGTTGACTCGAGTGCTTGACGGAAAACGTTACCAAGACCTTTAGGATATTAGCAAAACTAACAATATAATTATTACTTGTATTCAGTTTGTTTGTGTAGACGAGAAGTGTTGTTTATCAATTTGTTGAAAAAAAATGACTTAAATGAATATTGTCACTTTAAATAGTGTCTTGTGTATTTGTCCAATCACGTTGCACCCCGGCATGTTCCGCCTTTGGTCGGGGTGTGACATTCGGGTTTTTTGTGCACCTCTATTTGTGGAGCTGTTTAAATAGCTTGTGCTTGAGTCCTGTTTGAAATCGGTTTGATTTGTATACATGGTCATAAGACCATGTTTACTGGATTACTGGGCGTTTCCAAAGAGAGGGTTTCATAGAAAAAGCCTCCTCCCCTTTTTACCTCCAACCAATCATTTATCTCCTTACAAATATCAACTAATCACCTATTTATTTATATTATTTATAATTGATTTAAATTATAAGAATTAATTAATAATTTTATAATGATTGCAAGGGGGCAAGGATTTTTTTATAACTACACCACTTTTTACAATACTCTTTATTGCTAACTAGGACGTTACGTGTTGCTAAACATCCAAAAATAAAGAGTTTTGATTACACGTGGTCTAACAAGGGTCACGTACCTTATTAGTTGTACCAAATGCATCTGTACTTTCATAGATTAGACTCACAAGTCTATTGGAAACCTCATATTAGGATCTTGGAAAAGATTCTCGACTAGGAAAATGCATACACTGTGACAATTGAGAAGAATGACATACCAGTCAAGGACCCACGTTAGACGATTGATCTTAATTACAAGTTAAATTTATAGAGATGATGTGTGTAAAATTATACACATTATTTATATAATTTATCCCCGATTTTATACACTTTTCATAACAAATCCATTGAGTTTGACACTAAATTATTTGTAACATGGATTTGTTGGTTCAAATGACGAATTGGTCTAAATAAACAAGAAATAACGAACAAAAGGAGACAATTCAGAAACCAAACAAAACCGAGAATGAAGCAACGAGGTCCAAAGGAAAATTGATGAAACAACCGAAAAAAAGAACGAAGCCAGAAGAAATGAAGATCAAAAGCAAAGACAGGACTTGAAGATAAAAGAATAATAAGACACTGACAAATCTTATGGGCTGTAAAGACTTGAAGATAAAAGACCAACTGAATCTTATAACCCATAGAGATTTCCAGACAAAGCATTAATGAGTAGACACGGGAGTCAAAATCTAGAAGGCTTAGACTTGACACTTATAGGTTGTAAACACCCTTATGATCCATAAAGAACCGTCAGTCATTATTGTATCACAAAAGTCGTCGTAGGTGCAACCAAGATCAAAAAATCCGGAATAGATCATATAAAGACATTTAAAAGTAACACTTATGGGTCATAAAGTCACCTTACGATCTATAAAGACTATCGATAAGAAACAAGATCCTAAAAATCTGGAGTTGAAGATAAGGTCTATGAAAAAGTTACTTTTATGGGTCATAAGGATACTGTTGAAAACATTACGACCCATAAGTGTTCCAGATTTTCAGCTATAAATAGCAGCCCGAGTTTCAGCCAAAATGATCCCATTTCTTACGCATATTCTCTCTAATTAGCTAATTATAAACTCCAAAGAGTGCCAAGGAGGTTCCAAGAGTCTCGAGGAGGTTCAAACCACTTTCGGGAGTTCTGAAGTTCTTCTCGAACACACCACGAGTAGTATATCTCTACTTTGTAAGTCTAATTTGGTTATGTTAATTGCTATGTTAGGATAAATAAATTATTAAAAACTTAGTTTTTACATATGATCATAAAATTTTCATTAATATAATTCATAAACTAATATAACTTCTATTATATTTGATAATAATAAAAACTAATTAACAAATTAAATGTTCTTTTAATACACAATAATAACTAAACTACAAAATCTATAAATACAACAAATACATACAAAATAATAAGAAAGTCACAAACTAAACATCATACTGGAAAAAATATAATAAATTAATAATTCACCCAAAAATGAAATGATAACACGTGACGTACCCATTTCAGATAGACGTGGAACTACAATTAGCCTATAGAAATTCAAATACATCAATTTATTAAAGCTTAATTCACTATTTAGCACAAAATATATATTTTAGAAAACAAAAAACAAAATGTTAGGCTATATTAATTGACAGACACATGAGATCCCATTTTGGGTGATCCATTAAACAACATATACGTTCTACATCACCAACAAACCGTAACAACTAAATACAAACGAAAATAACACAAACCATATAAATTTCTTTATGCATTCATGTATATTAAGACGAAAATTCGCATCTTAAATAACAAAATATTGGGTCACGTTAACTATATACCAATGAGACCCATTTGAGATATAAAAAAACAAAACAAACTATTTTTTAACTATTGCTAATAAATATAACATATTTTATAAGTTCATGTAACATTTAAGTTTACTACATAAACGCATCCTACATGAAAAATATACATAAACAATAATAAAAAAACAATTATTAATAAAAAACTAAAAGTAACCCGCGTAACACGCGGGCTAAAAACTAGTTATATATATATATATATATAATTATTTTAAATATAACATAATTGGGAGATAAAATAAACTGTTAAAATTCTTTATTTGTAAATTTTCCATTATGGGGTATGTTACAAATTAAAATAGGGGAAAGTTAAACTACAAATTAAAAAAAAGTGCTAATTGTGCGAATCAAATAATATATATATATATATATATATATATGTATATATATATATATATATATATATATATATATATTTTGATCTCAAATATCCTCAAGCAATATATTGATCTCAAGTGGTAAATCGATTGTTTGATTTCGAATAAGTTTGTTATGAAGTGTTCATGGCTTTTTGATTAGCGTCAAAATTGAATTTGCCACCATCAACCTTTTAGTTTTCCTTCGATTCGTACAGTTACCACCCTAATTCTATTTGTATTATAAAGTACTTTTTATGCTATGTATATCAATTTGTGTAAACAAAATAAAATAAATTAACTTGTTAGCTGATACGTGCCACTAATCCCACACCCATGTTCTATCATTTACCACGTTGCTTTAGTTAACCTCATGCAGTTATACATGTTTACATTATTTCCTAGTTTCATGTTTGTGGTAGTTTATTTATTTGTTTCTTTAAATACCGTACAATGCAGAATGATTAAGAAGAATAATAAAGTAAATTACATGTCTTGTTCTCTCTATTTTTTAGAGTCTAACCCGCTCAAAGGGTCTCTCTTGGGAGATTAGCCATCTCGAATTGGTTTCTATCATTAGCTCATTAAAATAACTTATCAGAGCCAAGCCGAGCCGGCTTGTTTGATCTTGAGCTCAAGCTCGAGCCCAAGCCCGAGTCTGTTTCATCTAAGTTATTTATAGTCCGTCTTAGGTTGAACTAGTTGAATTAATTTGTTCACAGTTACTAACGTGGGACAACGTTGAAACTTCGTTACTATACTATGTTTTCTCCCCTTTTTAACTAAAAAAGTTCCCGTTGTAGGTTACGATCCTTGTAGCTGCTTGGGGTGCATGGAAATTGCCACCCATTAGGAGCGTCCAAGAGTTAAAGAACGCCTTGCAAGATCTGGCCTCTATCCCTTCAAACTATATTAAAGTGAGACCTATTTGCATTGCTTTCTATCCCATAAAACATGAGTTTTCTGTTTGTTTGCTGACGTTTGACCATTTTATAGGATATTGAGGTGTTATGGAACCCAGAACACGAAAGTAGTTCTCTTACGGAACAAGAATTGCTTGAAGATTATCCACTTTTGAACCTGATTTAGGCAAGCCCCCTAGCTTATAATTTTCAAAATGGTTTTTATAGGCGAATGATTTATTTTAAGGTGACCTTGAAATTGCTTTGTTACATTTTTTTTACATTCTTAGAGTGATATAGATATATAATCAAGGAAGAAATATAAGGATTTGTTTAGTATGAGGTAATCGAATGGATGAAGAAATATAATTGATGAGATAATGAAATACCCCATTCAAGGTAATGATCCATTTTATTCATTGATTGTTTATAATAGTGGTTTTCAACTTATTTTTTTAAACCGTTGTGCATCTTAAATAGCACATACTTATCTTAAATAGCACTTACTTTTAAAGCGATTCCTTAACTATTGTTTTAATGTCTTTTTTTTTACTGTAATTTAGTCAGTTTAGTTTTTTACTTCAAATGTTTTGTGTTGACGCCTTAATATCAATGTTATGGGTCTTGAGTTGTCGCCAACTCGAATAATTGTAACTCTATATTGTAGTTTCAATGTTAAACTTGCTAATTGTTTTAATTTGCCAAACTCAACAAATACGTGTCGTAAATAGTCTTTCGGCCAAATGAGAAAATGTTGGAAAATCCCGTTATGTGGCCTTCTACCATTTAACTAAGTGGTTGTTTGGCAATCTATCAATAAAATGTATGACTGATTAAGAGCTAAACTATGAATCAACATGTTTTAGAAACTTAACCATTAAGAGGCTACATTAATCATTTAGAGATGTAACCAAATACACTCTACCTCTTAACGATTCAGATAATCTCTTAAATCATCATTAGAAGCTATCAATCAACCTCTAAGGTTTGTTAAAATGACATAATTGTGTCCTTTAAGTTATGTGGATTATTTGATGAGAACACCCAACTATAATTAGAGTTAGTTTCCCCAAAAATGATATATTTAACGAACTTATACAATTGCAACTAGAGTTAATTTCCCCGTAAATTGATATATTTAACAAGTTTGTACAATTATTAATTGATATTTTTACACTATACATTTTTAAATGTGTGAACAGTTGCTATTCAGGTTTGGGCTACATGGCACTACGTGTGGGTTTGTTAGTTCCCCCACCCCATACACACACACAACCAATTTACTTTTCTAATTATCAACTTTTATAGAATTATTATTTTACGGCCCTGAAGTTTAATAATCTTTTTTTATCTCTTTTTTGAATAATTTACGTTTGTACTCTGAACTTTAATAAAGTTATTATACACTTTTCCTTTAAATGACCTATATTTTTACCTTAAATTTTAATAGAGTTATTAGTTTAATAAGCTTTTTTAATTTGTTTATACGTTTAATTATTTTTTTTCAAATTTCTTTATTTTTTTCACTTAGCTTATTATAATTAAAACTATGTAGGGCCAAAAAGTTGTGATTTGCGATATTAAATTATGAAATCCGTTATATATTAATGGACAAGTGAATAATTTAAGACGAGGAGGAAACCGGACACGAAACGAGAGTTTTGGGACGTTCGTTTAGCTTCAACGGGGATAACGCTTCTAGAAGGGATAGTATTAGGCTATAAATAGAAGTCTTATGTATTATGTATGCGTGTTTTTTTCATGGTGTAAATTATCCACCCAAGAGGAGCTCACCTTGGATGGGTCGGTTATTTATTTATATATCAAATCTTTTAACCAACAACGAGATCGTTCATTTATATCTTATCTTTATGTTTATATTTATGTTTGGTCGTTTGATTTACCGCACCCGTCTTGAACTTTGTATCAAAAGCAAATCTGTTTGTGGTCGTTTTGGGACCTACACTTGGTACCAGAGCGGGTCGAATCTTATGATTCAACTTTGCTCTTGATATTCGGGTTCTATTTACGCTATTACCCGAACCGAGACGTTAAAAACCCGTTGATGTTTGAAAATAAAGTTTCTAGATCTAGAAATAAAGTGCGAAACCAGACACTGACCAAAATACTTCCGGGTCATTTCGGGTTTGGTTCCGAATGGGTTGTTTTAAAAAAAGTTATTTTTACACATGATGCAAAGAAGTTAATTTCTTTCTCAGCAATAAAAACATCAAGAAGTAAACAAAACAACACTCATTTTCCTTTTCGGCATTGGAAATGAAGACTATTAGTTCAAAATTATGATCACAATTTAGAGAGAATAGAACCCTACTGAAAATGAATAAAAAATTTTGCTAATCAATACTCACTGCAAAAAGAGTTAGTCCAAATGGGTTGTTTTAAAGAAGGTTCATTTTACCAAAATTACCACTACAAAACTTAATTATTACATAGTCTCATCAAATTTGAGTGAGTGACTAACACCAGACACTGACCAAAATACTGGTCAGTGTCTTGTTTTTAATCCACCACTGCCACCAGGGTTTTCTCACTTATGTGGGTTCCTCACGAGAATGGAGTAGAGATGATATGGTGGATCAATGACCCGTTAGTGATCCATATAACTTTAAAAAAAAGGAAATGTATCTTTTAACAATTAGGAGATTTTGAGTTATTATGGAAACTATATATTGGAGTGATTTAGGGCAAAGTTTCATCTTTTTAAAAATCAATATTTACAAATAAGAAAACCAACCGGCCTGTTCGTCCTCCTAAACATACCTGCAACACCAAGCATTCTCTAATGGCGATCACACACTTTCTCATACAATCCAATATGAACTCCACCCATATGCACCCAACCAAATGGTCCAATAATAATAATATTAACATTGCTTTCAAAGGGAACTACTCT
Source organism: Bidens hawaiensis (assembly GCF_021521415.1). Lineage (NCBI taxonomy): Eukaryota > Viridiplantae > Streptophyta > Magnoliopsida > Asterales > Asteraceae > Bidens > Bidens hawaiensis. Next base: position 12,174 of record NW_027495050.1, on the reverse strand, counting down.
TCTCGTTGCATCAAAACTTTTCCCAAGTTCAATATCAAATGCTTCGTTATGAACCCAAAGTCTGAAGAAGATGACAATTTAAAAAAAGTTGGTACTGAAACTGGTATGAAAGCCTTACAAATATCAATAATATCAGGGGCTTTACTATTGCTGTGTGGTCATCAGCAAGCGTTGGCGGCTTCGGGTGGGCGAATGGGTGGACGTGGACGTTCTCGTTCGTCTTCTAGAAGTTCCTCTAGAAGCAGAAGTCATAGCTCTCGGCTCAGTAGGCCGTCTTCGGACTCTTCTTCCGAGAGTTATACCACTGAGATTGGCACCCCGGTCCCTATTAACCCGACAGAGGATAAGCCACCCGTTTCAAGAATGGTCTTGTGTTTATTTGGTGGTTTTGTTTGTTTTCTTATAAAAGAGTGGTGTGATGGTAAGTTATCCGGTTGTTATGATGATATTAAAGGTCATGCAAAAACAACTCTTCTCAAGCTTCAGGTATATATATTCTATTTATTTCCGAACATACTTTGAATTTTGTAACTACGAGCCGTGTACTTTTTTAAGGTTGGATCGTTGGGCACGGGTAGATTGTTGCAAAAGTACCTCAATCGGATTGTGGAGTCAGCTGATACATCCACCACAAATGGCTTGCATAGTGTATTACAAGGTAATTGTGTTATAGATTATGATGTGTCACACTTATGAGGTACTATTTTAGCCATTCCTATTAGTGATTGTGGTTTATTTAAATATGTATATGAGAACATATATATGTACACAAACATGTGTCATGTGTGTATGCATGTGTATAAATAACCTTTGATATTGTTTCTGTTGCAGAGACAATATTAGCTCTGCTTCGGCATTCTGAGTATTGCATTTCTGGTTATTCCTCCGTAAGTCACTCGACTATTTCCTTCAACATCTTGCTTCTGCTTGGAATTTTGAATTTTAGGTTGGAAATCAATTTGTAACCTTAAATTTTGGTTTATTATGTCACGCAGCTAGATGAGAAGAGGAGTGTAGCGGAATGTGAGAAACAGTTTGATCAAGTTTCTATTGAGGAAAGGGGAAAATTTGATGAGGAGACTTTGGTCAATGTCAACAACTTCAAAAAGAAAAGCACAACAAGTCAGAGTTCTAATGGGCTCCCTAACGAGTATATTGTGGTTAGTGATTTTGATATTATCATCTTTTAACATATTTTATATTTGATTTAATTTGCTGACTATTATTTCGGTCACTTACTCAACACGATATATAATAAGCTGTCATCTTCTAATTAATTTGTGGTTGAAGGTTACGATCATCGTGGCAGCTCGTGGTGAACTCGAACTGCCGCCCATAAAAAGCAGTGAACAGTTAAAGAAAGCCTTGCAAAAGCTGGCCTCTATCCCTTCAAGTGATGTTGTGGTGAGAACTATATGCATTTGTTTTTTAGTTCATAAATCATGAATTTTGAGGTGGCAATTCCGAGCCTTATGCCTCTAAATGGGTTGATTTGAGCTATGTTATATATTTGTACCATGAGTTGTATGTGCTACGCGTGTTTAGCTATTTAGGGATTAATAAAAGTGTATTCAGATTAAAAATATTTCACACATCAATTAATACTCATCACAAAAGGCTGATAAAGAAATATTTTTGTAATAGATGTCTTTAACTGGGTATTAGTTAGTTGTAAAATAAAAGGCAGCTCGACCTGTTTTGACCCATTACCCAACCCACCCTGCCCATTTTTCCTCGACCCTTCAAACAATATTCTGGTTGACTTATTTGCTCTTGTTACCTGAGTCCATAACTCATGAGTTCACTGTTTGTTTGCTTCGTTTTTATAGGGAGCCGAGGTGTTATGGACTCCACAAAAGGAAGATGATTCTCTTACCGAGCAAGAAATGCTTGAAGATTATCCTCTGTTGCACACTTTTTAGGTAAAGCCTTTATGATACCATCTGAATCACTATATGCATGTGATGATTGCGTGCACAAAACTGCATCATTTTTTATTTAGAAAACAATTTTGGGTTCGTATTACTTTTGTCATGTCATGAAGGTAAGTTAAGGGAGACTGTATTGTAGAGATGTTTGATTAAATAACTATCGTTATACCAGGTTTGGTTATTTGGGTTCTGGTAAACATAAAAAGCATATAATATTTAACATTTTAAGAATGTTTTAAAGAGCATTTTCTTCATTTATTACTTCAATTTGGCATGGGCATATTTAGAGATATTAATTGCTAGCAAATAATATTTTAAAAGTTTTACACGGTTCATTTTGTAATACATTAGAAAATTTAGTTCATAGTTGTTATTGGGAGTTTTGAGGAGAAAGAGTTTGATGTAGAGGAGAGATCGAAAAGGGGGTCATTTTGTGGAATCTCAGCTACATCTTTTAGACGGGAAGGGGCACTCATGGGTAAATGTCAGATTTCATCTTTCTAAATATTATTGCAAAACGACATTTTCATCCAAAGGATGAAACCAAAATCTTCATGTCTAAAGTTTAAATTGGTTGGTTTAAATCTAATAAAACTTGGTAAAACAAAAAGTTTGGAAATATAGCCTCGAATGAAAGTTTAATATAATTATTGTTTGACAAAGATTTAATAACCAAACAACAATTTAATCGGATTAACGATATAACAGATCAATAGTACGATATGACATGTTATTAGTATACAAGTATGATGGTATAGCATCATTTCGGGACAAATTGACATCTAAACAAAATGATACAAATCGATTAGTTGATCTTAGTGTCCTCTATGTCTCAATGTCTCTATGGTGCTACGTCATCAATGTCTCAATGACCTTGTGAAATCCCTACAAATAGGGCAGAACTCGACTGCTGGAGTACACAAGTAATAGTGTACATGCCCATTACAGTATCAGTGGATGATATGCCCTATAATACAATTACGTAATTAAAGAGTAAAGACAGTGCCAAAACATTTAGACATTGATAATGAGAATAAACGGCCGGTAGTTTGAATAACAAGCATAGTAGAATGTAAAATTAATCTCGTGTTTATAACTATGCTAATAAAGGCGGAAGGTGACAACCTTCAGTACGTGACATTACTGCAGATTGTCTTTTTTTTTTTTTAAATTGTTAATCATAAGTTGTCACTTGTCAGATGGAAAAGTGAACGAGAATTCCACCATCGTATATCAAAATTGGTCAACAAATTTTACATCAAAAATGGTATCGAATAAATAGTAAGTAAGCTCATTAATTACGATAAATGATATATCTTCACTTTTTTTTATATTTAACACATTAAAAAAATGATTCAATTATAATAGAACAGGTAAACGAGCAACAACCGTTTTAAAGGTAAATGATATATTGAAAGTTTATTACACCTTCGTGAATAAGTAAATTCATTCAAAAGCGATATATAGTTATACATATATTTCTTTATGGCGAAATAAAAACTTATATTAAAAAAAAGACTCTTACAAAGGAACTAAATTCGATGAGGTGACTTTGGTCAACATCAGAAACAAAAGTGCAAGAAGTTATAGTTCTAATGAGCTCCCCAATAAGTATATTGTGGTTAGTTTTTTTTATATATTTATCTTTAAACATGTTTCTTGCTCTTAAGAGCATCTACAACAACAAACTAACACAAACTGTTATATCATAGATACATTATATTTTAAACTTTTTTTAAAACCCATTTTCTTTCCACAACAACAAACCTCCACAAACCCCATTAAAAAATATTAAACGTGTATATATATATAATATGTATGTATGTATGTATGTATGTGTGTATGTGTGTATGTGAGAGAGGTTGCCACATCATCCGTTTGTTCCAAGTTTGCAGCAACAAACTTCTCAAGGCAAACTTGGCTCCACAACGGTGGAGTATTGTTGCAGTGCAACCTCATCCAGACATTGGAAAATGGTGTCTGTTGTGGATGCTCTTATGATTACAAAATTTTCTGATCAAAGGTTATAATTATCGTTGCCGATCGTGTTGTACCTGAACTACGATCATCGAAAGCGGTAGAAGACTTTCTCATTCTGTTCTCAATCTCTTCAAGCAATATTATAGTGAGAACCATACGCACTTGTTTTCTAATGCATAAATCATAAGTTTTGAGGTGATAATTTTGACCCATTTACCTTTAAACGGTTGACTTGGCTTATCTTTTATGGTCAAACTAGGGTTTTACCCGGCGCGTAGTGCCGGGCAAGTTGGTAAAACCAAAAGGTTGTCGGTCCACGACGTTGAGCCAATAAGTCGACGTGAAGTCGATCGGTTTCGGTGTCGTGTGTTATGATATTGTAACTAAAAACCAAAAATAAAACAGCAAAAATATAAAATTGAGATGGACTAATGGGTGGTGTTGGTTGGTAAAACCCGGACCTTGGGAAGACACGAGCGTTGTTGATCTCAGGCGTTCAGACGATGATGTACACAATAAAACAAAAAAAAAACATTGGCATTTGGTTGGTTTTCATGCATGCGTTATGTTACTGGATATAAAACAAAATGCGGCGAGTCTACGTGAATTCGGTTGGTTTCTGTCACTTTCGTCAGGACACCGAAACTAATAAAACAAAATTGACATTCGGTTAGTTTTCGTTAAGTTACCAGAGTGAAAATATGGACAATATAAAAATGAGGTACACGAATGGGGTGGTGTCCGTCGATAAATTCGGGCGTTGGTAAAACACGAGCATTGTTGATCCCGGACGTTAAGGCGATGAGTTTAGGCGGAATCAGTTGGTCTTCATTACGTTTTTTACGTTACCAGAAGTCAATCAAATATAAAAACCACAAAATTGACGTTTGGTCAACTTCCGTTATTTTGTTACGATACTAGAACTAAAACAAAAAAACAATAAAAAATAAAAGAAATTGAAACAAAAAAAAAACACAAAATCCAAAATGCAACTGATAAGTATGGTGCCGCCAATTGGCTCAATCAGGGCTTAGCGACACCAAAGTTATCAATTGTTATATATAATAATAATAAAACGACGTTTATTTAATAGGTAAAAGCCAGACTTTTCGGCTCTACGCGTTGTGGCGTTGAGTTGTCACAAATTCAATTGGTTTTTGATATGTTCGATACGGTAGTGAAACTAAAACATAATAATCGGTTTCGGTTATATTCGATACAATACCAAAACTAAAGCATAGAAAAAATTAATATAGACAATGGTTGACCGTCACATGGCTCAGTCAATGCCTTTGCGGTACCAAAACTCTTAATGGTTATATATAGTATTAGTAACGTGCCCCCTCTAAGTTAGTGATTCTCTTATTATCTTTTTCTCAAACGGTTAAACATGTCCCAAGTGTCAAACCGGTAGAAATACATACATATTAAGATGTTTAATACTTCCTAATGAATTAAAAAGGTTCAACTATTTTTGTTATACCATAGTTTTCGTAGTCATATTTAGCATATATTCAACCATATCCCCATTTTAAAGGCACGTATGTTTTCACCACTCACATTATCATCTTAATCGGACAAAAACAACCAGAATAACTTTTTGTGAATTAACTAGCTAGTTTTGCCATTTTCCGCCGCCACAGTATTAACACAACCTGTTTAGTGTTCACTTGTAAACTTCAACATGTTTATGAGAAGTTGTATCGATGTGTTGTTTCTAGATGAAACAAATCATAACTCGATCGTTATAAATATCTTAGATTGTAGCTTGTTGCTTAGAAACGTTTTAGAGGAGATGCTAAATACTGAATATACACATAATGTGGCAAAACGAGTAAGAATGATGAAACAAAGACATACATTAGACATATGATCTAACTCAGAGGTTAACCTTATAGACACGTTAACTAATACATATTTAGTAATTAAGGATAATGAGATATCAAAGCTCAAAGTAGCATATTTAAAATGGAAAGTGAAAGAAAGAATTGGGTTTCATTTGTTAGCCAAACTTAAAACTAGATTATGAGGAAAGAGCCTTGGAGTTTTACTCTCATAACAAACTAACAACGGGTGTGCAAGGGGTGGGGATGGGTGTTTGTAACATTATTAGTATGGCTAAATGAAATTATCACACACACCTAAATAAACTTAAGTTTCGTGAAACTAACATAAAGGAAACTTGATGCAATTTCTTGAAACTTAGTTATTTTTGACAGTTTTTGTGATGCGGTTATCTTGTAACATGATAGAGTCGTGAAATTTGTTTTAAAGAAGCCACACCAAACATGAGTTTCAACTTCTGCTTCTTTCTATTCCATTTTGGTTTTATCTCTTATTTTCTTACATTGTATTGTAATTTATAATTAGGGTATAGCTCGTGATATATATGGGTGGAAAAACATGTCAACAAACATAATAAATTTAAACAACAAATTTAAGCAACACAAAACTTCTTCAAACTTTCGGACCAAAACGTTAACCATTTACATTGTCTAGATGTTAAAAGTTGTCTAGATATTAAAAGTTAAACTCTAATCAATAAGTTAATGTACATCGAACAACCAAAAAACATCAACAAAAGACATAAATTTGTTTTTTCATATTAAACCACCATCAACTTTTTCAAACATTCTACCAAAAGAAACTCAGTTTGCTTTATCACCTGAAAATACAATTAAACAATAGCATCCAAATTAAATATACCATAATAGCATATTTAATAATGAGTAACATTTGAACATTAATAAAGTTGTTTTTATTAAATTGTTGTTTTTATTAAAACAAAATAACATACAACAACAAACAAAGTAAAACGACAACATAAAACATCTTTCTGACTTAAACCATTAAACCAAAAAGATATATCAATAAAAACCTTTTTGGCCGTCATTTTATACCTAACAAATTTGATACTCTTTTAAAACAACTTGTTTTGAAATATTTTCAAAATAGTTACAAAATATAAAAAAAATTGAAATTAGTCAACTTCAAAAAATTATGAATTTTTTATTTTTATTTTTGACCAATATTGCAACAAAATTTTAAATCACTGGCATTAATATTTTTAGTTAATCTTGCAAAACTTAAAAACGTTTTACAATAAATGAATTTTCAAATAACTTTGGAAAGATTAAAAAAATTTATGTTGACTTTGAAAATAATTAAAGGTGAAAAAATATGATACAAAAATACATATACCATATATACATGTATTTTAATAAAAAATATATTAAAAACGATTAAATTAATTGTTATATTTAAATGAAAATATTATTAAAGACATTACTAACGAACGTATATGAATATCCCGTAGAAACAGAAAATGTGATAGACACGTATTTAAGATATTGAATTTTATGTTGAGTATATATTAGGAAAATGAATTAAATTAGAATGTATTAAATGGTTATTTAAATTATAAATATGTTTATCAAAATTTCTGAAACTATCAAAACTTATAGTCGGTCAACAATATTAAAGGAAGTCATTAACTTTAAAAATTTTAGAAAACAGCGACCCACATTATAGTCAATTCCAAAAATATATAAATAAATTATAGTCAACATATTTATTTGAAATTCGAATTATTTATTTGAATACACGTAAAAATAATAGTTATAAATAATGACTTTCAACTTTTTATATGATTTGATTAAATTAGAATATAATAAATTGTTATTTAAGTTATAAATCTGTTTATTAAAATTGTTAAACGAAATTTTTTATAGTCAAAGATCCTAATACAAAAAATATTACAAAAATCATGGCATAATGTAATCTTGAAATTATTAGTTTTTTTAGTCGATCCATAATTAATATTATTTTATTACCGTCAACGAAATCTGTATTCAATTTTGTGACAAAATCATTATCATTAATTGTGACGTTTATATGATTATATCTAATTATAAATTGGTCAAACATATAAGATAGGAAGATTGTGGAGATTGGAAACTAATAAACATTATAATATTGACAATGGAAACCAAAATTTTCCATAACCAACTGTAATATATTTTTTTTAGAATTCAAATTCAAATAATATTTCGATTTTTTATAGTGCATTAATTGTTACAGAATTTTCCATAACCAACTGTAATATATCTTTTTTTAGAATTCGAATTCAAATAATATTTCGATTTTTTATAGTGTATTAATTGTTACAGTTTTCATAATCAAATGATGACACTCATTAGCATTAATTGTGACATTTATGTCTCATTATACATTGATCAAACAAAAAAGATAGAAAGTGTGTGAAAATTAGGAACTACCCAAAACTTAACGTTACTAATGAAGATTGACAATAATTGAGAAATATTTTTTGAAAGTGCAAAAAATATACATATATACATAAATAATAACAAAAATATACATTAATATTAAACAAAAATACATAAATACATGAATAATAACAAAAATATACATTAATATTAAACAAAAAATAAGAAATCTTATCAACAAATCCTCAATCCATGAAATTAACTATATCAAGTTGGAGACGTAACCTAAAATGAGAAAATTAAATATTAATATTAATATCACATAATAAATAAATTACCAATTATAGAAGATTTGAATTATGTAAACAAATGTTCTATATGATAACCGGAATATCTGAATCGTGTTACTGGAAAAACGAAATAGGGAAAATCTCCATTGTATCTTCAATTTTGATATAAAACTTAAAGAGATTATAAGAAAATCATATAATAATTAATATAAATATAAACAAAAACGAAAATAGATATAAAATCTTACTGGAAAAAGATATTCAATCTTGCCGGAAAACCGTAATAACTTCAAAATAGCAATTCAATCTTGGATTTTGATATAAAACCTAAGAGACTATAACAAAAATCATATAATAATTAAAATAAATATAAAATCTTACCGGAAAATCATATAACATTGTTGGCCATTATAGTATAAAATATAACCTTACCGGAAAACGATTAATCCTCATCTACATTACCGGAATATAGGAGATGGTGGAGGTAATAAGCAGAGAGAGGGAGAGATTAAAGTGATTAGAGTTGGAAAATCTTAAGTTTTAAATAAGGTGTATGAGATAATTTGGCAATAATAAGAAAGGAAATAAGTGAGTTGGCAATGATGTGGCATTGATGTGTAGGGGTGAGCAATTCGCGGTTTCGAACCGCTAGAACCGGGGAACCGGAACCGAACCGTATTATTGTTTTCGGGTCCGATTCCGGTTCTTAAATTTAGGTGAAAAAGGTTCCCGGTTCAGTTCCGGTTAGAACCGGCGGTTCTAGTTATAGAACCGCTAGAACCGGGTTATGTTTAAACTTTGAAGATTATATTTATAATCCTATATATTTAGTAGGCTTTCCAACTTCCATGTATTAGCGACCATCCACGATCTCACTTTCTCGGTTATATACAATCCCTTAACGATAATAATCTTCCATTGCCCTAAATTTGTTTTAAGATATAGTTGTTTTTTGTAATATTTTGAGTCATTCTAATCTATTTTGAATCCCTTCCATTAAAATACTAGTAGGAGAGCCCGCGCGTTGCGGTGGGAACGCAACGGAGACTTAGTCGGTAGGGATTTGGTTCGAGATGGTACCAACATTTGGTATAGCCAAATTTGTAGTCGACCTAGTTTACAATACAACAAATAAGGGTATGCAACAAATCTATTATGAAAAAAACCTCATTTGATAGTTGGTAATTAAGGATTAATATATGTCTACACTATAATGATTGGAAAAGTGCAACTAACGGATCTGCAACTTGTTTTTAAGATAAAAATTTCATCACAATATAGTTGTATATGCATATAGGACCAGGGCGTGGCTAATGGCGATTCAGACAGGTGCTAGCATGCTTTGGCTCTTTGCCTCAATAATAGGATTGAAAGTAATAAGCATGTAAAGCACAATCTACTCTTTTTTCTTCAGTTAATGCGAAAAGAAATATTTTGCATTAGCTTGACTTGAAGGTAAAAATGGAGATGTTGCATTTCTTATAACAATCATGGAAATGTGACATTAGTAGTGTAAGTCAACATCAACAACCAATTAAACAACAAGGGGATTATCGTGCGTGCATGCTCATTTATGTTCATTTGTTAATAGTATAAATGAATGGTTCATGAATGTGAACAAACATGTATAGTTATAAGAAAATAAAAGTGACTGACGCATAAACATATTGATATTATAACTTTAGGATATTATAACTATTGACGCATGAAAAAATAGCCTCATACACCAACAATCTTCCATTATTGCTATTATCATTACCAACTTCATTCCAATATGTAGCACCCACAAATCGAGTTTGAAGATGCAAGCTGCCAAGCTACATGTATAGTATACACATAACACAATAAAAATAAAATAATATTTATAACATATACATATAACTAACAAGTGACAACATTCCATACCCCAAAATAGAACGTGACCAAACCAAACATCCACCTGTTCGTCACAAAAACATCAAAAACCAAATATTTTAATGAACTTGACATCATATTAAATTTAAAGTTAAAATCACTTACTGTGTTCAAAAGAAAAGTGAGTTAGCTCCAAATATAATCCGATTAGCTATCAATAATGCCCAGCATTACACCAAATAACTTTATAAATATACTTTATGTCACTAAAATCTGTTTACTAAAACCAAATATTAATTATCAGTAAGACACATTATGTTGCACATTAATCAACAACAACATACTTTTTCCTGCAGAGGCTTAATGCAAAAGGAAATATACACTAAAACTATACAAAAAAACAAAACAAAAGTGACAACAATAAGTTATAATTAAAAGCTTCATCAAGCATAGCATAAGCATTGAAAAATATTGCTCAAAGTCTTTATCAATGATTCATTGGTGAGCTTCTCAATTCCTTGTTCAGCATGTGCATTAATTTTTATTTTAGGCTTTGTTTCGGTTAAATTTTCTATTTTCTTAGGGTTTTTTTTTTCCGTTCAGGTTTTATTTTTCCAATTGTTGGTTTCGTTTCAGTTCGGTTCGAATTCTATTTTTTTTATTTCGTTTCCGTTTTTTTTATGGCTTTTAGTTTCGCTTTAGTTTAATTTTTTTAGTTGGTTTCGTTTCAATTCAATTTTAGTTTTGAGTTTCTTAGTTAGTTATTTTTGGGTTTGTTTTCAGGCTGTTCAATTTTTTTTTTGTTTCAGTGCATTAGATTGATAAAGCTAGGTTGCATGCAGTGAACTTCGGGAAGAAATGAATTTAAGGAAGCAAACTGTACCATTTTATAGATGCCAGCTTACAAAATATGATGAATATGATTAGAGAACCCAAAATGTACATGACATGTATCATTTTACAGGTGAATGGGTTGGTTCACATTAAGTTCCATCTTTAACAGGGGCAAACCGCCAATAAAAAGCTTAAACAGAAACAGATCAAATGGGTTGAATGTCAACAAATGATATAATTAAGTGGTGTTTGAGGGATTATCATCATTTGCGTCTTCAATATTGTCAAGTTTTTGTGGTTTTTCACGAACAAACGAGACAATGAATCAAGTAAAAAAGTAAGTTAATAAATAGTTTAACTCAAGCAACAATTGTGGCGGGTTCTAAGTGTGGTTAAACATGTTAACAAACACATGAAATGCATCACCCAAAGCCACCCACGCTTCGAACAATATAAAATGAACAAAGCAAAGCCGCAATGCGATTTAGGGACAACTTCAAAAAAAAAAACATACAGGGAGTGCTTCATCACTTCCAGAAATAAAAACAAAAGATAGTTTATTTATGTTTCATTGTTTGTTTTATAATAAAGCATCAATTATTTAACAAAAAATTCACCAATAATAATTGAAGTACATAACAAAGGACTCTCTTCAGAAGTAGTTGGCTGGAGCTCTGCAACCGACACCGTCTCGGACCGCCTCTTCAAATTCAGCTAATATATCTGCATCAAGGTGAATCCCACCATGTTTTGTACACAGAAATCGTACCCATTGATGCACCGCCTCGCGCTCCACCGCTTGCCAGCCCGTTGTAACTCATGTTTTGCACGTAGCGGCCCGCGGCGGTGGATGTAGTGTGGCTCCCGTGACCAATGCTGTCACATGGTGACCTATAAGACACTTTCTTTTTTGGATCATTATCGGTTGCGAAGTCTAGATTATTACTCTTTTCGGCTTCATAGCCACTGTGATAATATCTTGCTCCTATAACTTTCCCTGTTTGATAATCAACGTGTCGGGATATAAATGAGACAATTAATAAGAGTAATTGTTTTGTT